>NC_140368.1:4262500-4345000 GCF_054491055.1 Hypomesus nipponensis | reverse complement strand
GTAGGATAAGGTTTGGTGGATGTGCATGCTATATATTTGGCTTTACATACATTTATGGGACTTGCTCTGATGTACGTTTGCGTAATACACACACACACACAGTCTGTCAGACCCCTTCCTAAATCCACTGTGACAAAGCGGCTGGATCTGTGTCATGTTTCACAAGCTGTATGGATTACTGTCGAGTGGACCTCCCGTTTCTCTGACACGCAGCCTCGACTCAGCCTGGTCCAAGGTCATCTCACTTGGCTTGCAGTAATAGTGACGCATGTCATATTTTCTCTTTCCGTTCCCATAAGAGCCATGAAATTACACAAAGATTTGGTATGTATATATGTATCTATCTATATATATATATATATATATAATGTAGAAAGAGAGAGAGAATTCCACTGAGTCACTTGTCAGACCAGCAGAAACGGTACACTCAGCTACTGAGGAGAGTGACAAGCTGTCTACAAACCTATGAAACACTGCTGAAATAAGCATCAAATGTACTTTACAGTCCAATACAAAAGGTTTTCTACCTTATCCAGTGTCCACCATCTTAACATGTTTATTGAGGCTACGCTCTTGGGAGCTCGCAAAACCTTTCACGGCTATATGTGCCACTTTCTTTGTTATTTGAACCTAAAACAGTGTAAGTGTGAGTGGGACCCTGGTGAGGGAGTCAGTGGTGAATATGTTTGAGGAACAAGGTGTCTGGGTGGATGCGGAAAGTGATTATTATTTTCTCTCCTTCCTTGCATTGTCTTCACGCTTGGCTGTAATGGCTTTAAAGTAGCTTGAGGTGTTGCGTTCATTATCACCCCCATCCCAACATTCCTTGCTTGTTTTGTAGCTGTTGTTTTGTAGCTGTCACAAGCTGACAAACAGGCAGTCCTCCGGGTTGATAAACCGAGAGTGTGATTTCACAAGTTAGCGTAGCCGCCAGGTTAGGCACTGATTAAGAACCCTGTGTGACCAGTGAACGCCTCAGGGCGTTCATCACCGCTGAGCTGCAATGTTGGGCTTTGCTAAGTTTGCTGATGCGTACCCAGGCCCCTATGGAGTGTCTGGATGTTGTTTGATGCTGGACACGCTCGTTAAACACTTCTTCATCTTTCCCTTCTGCCCCGTCTTCACCGGGCGACATGCAAGAAGGGTTGCCATTGGAAACCAGGGGTTTACATATCCCTTCATTGTTTTAGGTTAGATTGTAATTATGGCTTTTTATATTTTATTCTAAATCCCCTTAGTATTAGCTAGACTTTGCTCCTTTTGTATAGTTAGACCTCATATTTAAGTTTCAAGAGTCCTATAAGTTTAATATATGCCAAAGTAAATTCCTTGTTTGTGCAAACATTCATGGCGAATAAAATCCCTTCTGATTCTGATTGTAATTGTGTGTGTTCTGTGAGTACGAGAATCTCCTGAGTTGAAGTGTAGAGAGGACCTTCAGTACCCCTGTCCCTCCCAGCCCATTGTCTTTGCAGGACGCCATGGCGATACTGTCAGCCACTGAAGGGTTGGTTGGAGAGAATGTAAAGTCCTTCTCTCCAAGGTAGGAGAGTGCAAGCTGTAATGCATACGCCTCTTTATGAGCTTTGAGGAAGCTCTTGGTGTGTGTGTGTGTGTGTGTGTGTGTGTGTGTGTGTGTGTGTGTGTGTGTGTGTGTGTGTGTGTGTGTGTGTGTGTGTGTGTGTGTGTGTGTGTGTGTGTGTGTGTGTGTGTGTGTGTGTGTGTGTGTGTGTGTGTGTGTGTGTGTGTGTGTGTGTGTGTGTAAAGCTGCAAGTACACTATTCCCCAGACCACCATCTGAAGACTTGACTCCACATTTAACCAGAGAGCCACAGACCATCCCTGCCAGACTTGCTTTTCCCCAGGGGGGAAACACTGGCTGTGTTTTGTGTTTAGTATTTTCAATCTAATCTCTCAGAGGAAAACTCTGGTTTTTAATGGCTCTTTTAACTTGATATGTGACACACATCCTGTGGTTTAAAACTTTTAGGTGTTAATCATTGTGGGCTGCAAATCACACGCTGGCAGTAATTACAGACACGTTAACGCTCTGTCACACACACTCACACACACTCTCACACACACTCTCACATGATCACACACACACACACGATCACAAACACACTCACACACACGATAACAAACAAACTCACACACATAAATGCTTTTCTAAGTTATAATTATCTTCTACAGTTTATGAAACTATATCCTCCATATGGTTTGATTTATTTATCATTTGTAAAATTGTATTTAAATTTCACTCAAACATAATAGTTTAAGTTTGCGTCTCCCAAATCACACGCTATCGTTCGTCTCCACGACAAGCTCTTCAACCACAAAAGACAAAGGTGATTTGTCTCCTCCCGTAACTGAACACCTGAAAACCAGCGGTTGCACGTAGCGTGGTTATTACCCTCAAAGATTAGTTTACACGAATAACAATCCTGTCTGATTGATATTTGGCGCACTGCCCCTTTAGTTAACCAGATGCAAGTTCCAAGAGGAAGAAGCTAACATTAGCCTTTTGAGCCTGCAACTATAGACCTTGACTGTGTGTGTTTTTTGCTGTCAGTCATGAATCAAGGAGCAAATGGTCCCAGCCTGCCAGCCCTGCTCTGACACGTAGCAGTGCTGTGAGGAGTGCCCACCAGGGGTTCATGGAGGACCTGCTGCAGGAGCAAGGCTGCTGCTAGGCACAGCTCTGTGTTATGGAGATGAGCATGGAGACTGGGGAATGTTTTTCTGTCTGTCTGACTCCCACCCCCTCCTCTATACTCCCACACAAACACACACACCCCCCCCCCCCCCCCCCCCCCTGCCTTCCTGCTCATCTGGACATTAAGGCATTCTCTGGCTTCAGAGGCCAGACACGGTAAAACACCCACGACAACGGCCTCCTCCGGGGTTAACGCCGATTACGACCAACGTGTCACACACTCCCGCGGCTTAAGAAAACACAGGAGTTTTGCTCTCTTGAATGTGTGTGTGTGTGTGTGTGTGTGTGTGTGTGTGTGTGTGTGTGTGTGTGTGTGTGTGTGTGTGTGTGTGTGTGTGTGTGTGTGTGTGTGTGTGTGTGTGTGTGTGTGTGTGTGTGTGTGTGTGTGTGTGTGTGCGTGCGTTCCCTCACCTAACAGTGGGAAATCTCCTGATCTGTGGAAAAAAGAAGAGAAAGCCACAAGTGACCCCTCCGTTTCTGCTTTTGCATGCAGGTTCAGTCACTGTTTTACATTTAGCGGAGATAAGCAAAGATTAGTCAAACCACAGCAGGCCTGTCTAGAGGTGAGAGGTAATCAGAGACGAGGCCAGATGGAGAAACCGGAGATGCATGACCCGTTTTATATGTCACATCACTTTTGCATTTTCTGACTGGTTAAGGAACAGCCATCCACTTGGCCGTGTTCGAATCAGATCCAACTTTATTTGTATGTTCTATTTGACTAAAGTATCTTAGACTATCAGTGTTGGACAGAATGTGGACAGCATCTGACTGAGCGCTGAAGCATCATGTCTGAGAAGGCAGGATTTGTTGCTCATGGGGTAGAGCACTACCAGCCAATCACAGCCTTTTGTCTGATATGGGGTGGGTTTAATATGATGACCATAAAGAGGAGTGCCATAAACAGCCGAGATCACATTTCCTTGCTCTGATTGCTTGCATCTGTCTAATTCTATCTAATCGCGTCCAGGGGCATTTTGGTCTGTGCCCGTTGATAATGCCCCTTGGAAATCGAAAACGAACCAAGTGGTTCCGAATCCATTCACATTAGCAAATTGTTCTGGTGAGGCCAGGCTAGAGCATGGCTAGTCACAAACGAATGAAATCAAAGTTATATATTATTTATCTGCCAGTTATGTCCTACATAAAAGCTGCAGAGATTGAAAAAGCTCAACAGGCTTGTTTTAGGGTCTGTCAAGCGCTCGTTCATTCGTAGCTGTAGGTTCCCAGCTTGTCTTTCTCTCCTGTGGGATGATTGAGTCCTATACCCACTACTGGTTTTGATTAAGAGTGTTTAGCATCACTCAGATATCGAGAGGGGAGAGCCTGTGTGTTTGCTGGTGTAACTCCAGGACTTGTAGTTAGGTAAACACACCACACTGACTGGATGCACGTGTTCCCAATCTGTGTGTTTTGCATGTGCAGACACAATGAATCCAGACAATCACTTAGCCATCTTTTATGTATGCACTTCAATTTACCATGAAGGAACGGGAAATTATGTTTTGATTGCAATTCCGTAGATACTTGACAGTGTGTGTGTTGCGTGTGTGTGTTGCGTGTGTGTGTTGCGTGTGTGTGTTGCGTGTGTGTGTTGCGTGTGTGTGTTGCGTGTGTTGCGTGTGTGTGTTGCGTGTGTGTGTTGCGTGTGTGTGTTGCGTGTGTGTGTGTTGCGTGTGTGTGTTGCGTGTGTGTGTTGCGTGTGTGTGTTGCGTGTGTGTGTTGCGTGTGTGTGTTGTGTGTGTTGTGTGTGTGTTGCGTGTGTGTGTTGTGTGTGTTTGTTGCGTGTGTGTGTTGCGTGTGTGTGTGTGTTGTGTGTGTGTTGTGTGTGTGTGTGTGTTGTGTGTGTGTTGTGAGTGTGTGTTGTGTGCTTGTGTGTAGTTATCTTGGCTCCTCCCCCTGATCCGATTGCGGTGTTTTGGACCCAAGTCCCACAGACTGATGACGACGGAGCGCAGTGTTTTTCAGTGGGTGTTTCTCTGATGCTTTGATGAAAGGCTTAATTCAGTTGAGTTACACAGCTTTATTCGCAAGCCCTATTTGCTTTCCCCTTTTTCCATTTCCTCTGTCTTTGTTGTCCATTGTTATTCTTTCTGTTCCTCCCTCTCACTCTGTCTTTCTTTTCTAATTATTTGTTTTAGTTCTTTGTTTACCTTAAGTTCTTTTTTTTGTCTTTCTACCACCTCCCTCATTCCCAGAGAGTAAATGTGTAACCGTGTGAGCCGTGAGAAGGGCTTTGAAATGAGACATGGCTGGGACTTCATACAGGACGCTGGCCAGTCTGAATGAAGCCTGCCTGATTTATACCCTGACAGGGAGAGGGGAATGTTTTCAGAGGCGCACAAGGCCAGTAGGTCCTCCATTAGACCCCTGACCCCTGATACTGAGAGAACAGCCCCTGTAGGAGGAGGAGGAGGTGGGGAGGGTCGACGTAGAGGACGGGGCGGTGTTGGGGAAGGAGGGGTGGTGTCGCATTAGCTCTGCTCTTTACATCTTGACTCGGGGTAGAAAGGAAACAAACTCTAACCCTTGCTCATTTGTCGAATCCATCTGACCTGATAAGATGGACAGGAAGGAAGGAAGGAAGGCAGGCAGACAGGCAGGTAGGCAGGCACATTCTGGATGTCTTCAGTTTTCTGGATGCAATCCTAAGACCTGCTTCTGCCTCCCCTCCACTCTCTTCCACACACACACCAGTTTTATTGTGCGTTATCTAATTAGATGTGCTCTAATCATGTGTTAAAGCCCCGCGCCTGCCTGCCGTTTACTGTCTGTTTGCAATGCTGTTAAAATGTGTGAGGCACCTCGTAAAGCCTGACCACAGTGACGAGCCACCAGGCCTGCCCTCCTCCTGCAGCCAGGCCTGCCCTCCTCCTGCCCTCCTCCTGCAGCCAGGCCTGCCCTCCTCATGTCCTCCTCCTGCCCTCCCCCTGCCCTCCTCCTGCAGCCAGGCCTGTCCTCCTCCTGCCCTCCTCCTGCCCTCCTCCTGCAGCCAGGCCTGTCCTCCTCCTGCCCTCCTCATGCCTTCCTCCTGCAGCCAGGCCTGTCCTCCTCCTGCAGCCAGGCCTGCCCTCCTCCTGCCCTCCCCCTGCCCTCCTCCTGCCCTCCCCCTGCCCTCCTCCTGCAGCCAGGCCTGCCCTCCTCCTGCCCTCCCCCTGCCCTCCCCCTGCCCTCTTCCTGCCCTCCTCCTGCCCTCCTCCTGCAGCCAGACCTGCCTTCCTCCTGCAGCGACAGCAGAACAAGACAGCTTTACTCAAGCTTCAAACATGGAAGAATCCAAACATTCTGGAAACCTGTTCTGGAATTTAATAGACAAGGATCTCTTAAAAGGCAAAGACCCAAACAGTACTGCTGCTCTTTCCCCTGAGACCTCAGTGAACAATGTTATCTCAACTTCCAAGAAATTTGTTTAGCGGCTGAATTAAATTGGTTGGCATTTGTATCCGTCCTCAGTTCAGTCACTCTAAAGGCCAGCTTTGTAAAAGATGTTATTAGATATGAACCGTGTTTACAGAAGCGTCTCCCTGGCAATCAGCCAGGCTGGCTGTGCCGGCCAATATTACAGAGTTCAAAGGACACCTGACCTTTTGCGTGTGTACCTCGGAACTGCAAACCGCCATGGCTCATCCTGTTGAGGTCGTTCACGAGCGCTGTGACACACACACACACACACGATATGTGAACACACATTTATCCTAACGGCATTATGTCAACATTACAAGCAAACACATGTTTCCAGTGCACCAATGTTGTGCTTTACCTCAACAGGGAACATCTTTAGTCACTTGGGGTGAGCCCCTGGATGGGCCGCTCAGAGGGGGGGTCTGTCTTTGAGAGCCAAGCCCCTGACATAAGCACGCTGGAATTTATTGTTTTCGGTAAACACGTCTCATACGTGACCCATCTATGGATTACACCACCAGTTGCCATGGCAACACGGACCCGGTCTTTCATAACACCGAGCAAGCGGTGGGGGGGGGGGGGGGGGGGGGGCATCGACGCGACCCGCGGTTGAGACGTTTCACTGAGCGGCTTTACCGACTGTTCCAACGCTCTGGCCCGGGCCTGCCGAGCATGCTGGGTAACGGAGATGGTCACGCGCCTTGTGGGATTTGCGGTGCGTTATACAAGACTGCAAAATGTGTTTTTATGGGAGCATCCCACGTGTGTAAAGCCAGCGGTGGGGGAGGGAGGGGAGGGAGGAGACAGGAGGGAGGAGGTATAAAACGCCGTCTGACTGCAGATCCTCTTCTGTTACTGGATACTGTTACTGTTACACACACACACACACATACTGCCCATGTAATTAGACTGTAAAACAGATCCCTGAGCTGCAAGATGAAGTCTGTCTGCAGCTGGAGGCTGTCACAAGACACGCTGCCCCTCCTCTGCTATCCCCCTTTCTGTGCCTCAGCTTCTCCTTCTTTCATTGCCTCCTTTCTTCTGCTCTTCCTCCTGCTCTTCATCTCTTCTTCTGCTCTTCCTCCTGCTCTTTTTCTCTTCTTCTGCTCTTCCTCCTGCTCTTCATCACTTCTTCTGGTCTTCCTCCTGCTCTTCATCTCTTCTTCTGCTCTTCCTCCTGCTCTTCATCTCTTCTTCTGGTCTTCCTCCTGCTCTTTTTCTCTTCTTCTGCTCTTCCTCCTGCTCTTCATCTCTTCTTCTGGTCTTCCTCCTGCTCTTCATCTCTTCTTCTGCTCTTCCTCCTGCTCTTCATCTCTTCTTCTGGTCTTCCTCCTGCTCTTCATCTCTTCTTCTGGTCTTTCTCCTTTTGTTCTTCTGCTGTTCCTCCTGGTCTTCTCCTCTTCTTCTGCTCTTCTTCCTTCCTCAAGTCCTCTCCCTTTCTTGTCCTCTTTGGGTAAGGTACCACCTGTAATCACTTGCAGTTGAACACTTTGATAAATCACCTGCACGTGTCGTCTGATTCATCCAATTGCGTCGTCGTTTTAGGAGACCGTTTTAACAGACGGTCATTTGCAGCCTGCTGTCTCTCCACCCTGTAACTGCAAGATAATTGGTCACTGAATTTAACATCGGTAGCCGCACTTGACGTG
Source organism: Hypomesus nipponensis (assembly GCF_054491055.1). Classification (NCBI taxonomy): domain Eukaryota; kingdom Metazoa; phylum Chordata; class Actinopteri; order Osmeriformes; family Osmeridae; genus Hypomesus; species Hypomesus nipponensis. The sequence goes on along the minus strand of NC_140368.1, from coordinate 4,337,233 downwards.
GGACGTGCCCAAGGCCAGATTGACGGCCTGAGTGAGTTGAGATGACCTCAGGGCAATCTCTTCTCTCAGTTTGTTATCCATGCAAATGGCCAGACCCCAAGTGGAGTGTGTGGGATATGCCAGGGTGGAGCTGCAGATGGAAAGGTCCTTTCTGTCGACCGCACGGCAGCCTGGTGATGACACCCCTGATGCATTTGCATCCAGCCCCACACCTCTCCCCTTGGCCTGGGCCTACCTTCACTACTAGCACACTGCCCAGACCCAGCCCACGGCGTCCCTCAGGCCGGCACCCCTCCCACCCACCCCCAACCACCGGATCTCCTGATAGGAGTAAAGATAAACAGAGGGAAAAGATAGAAGAGGGACAAACCAGAACGTTTGCATGACTCCATTTGGAGCTATTGAGAGAGATGTATAAAGGAAGGGAAGGCGTATGTAAAGAAAGGATTTGAGGGAGAGTGGAAAGGAAAACCTCCAGGATGTTGTGATGGTATCTCATCAGAGAGCCAGGCCGGAACAGGACAGGATTATCTGCTCTCTCTCCTCTCAATCCCCGTGGCAACGTGCATCCCTGCATGCAGGTGGGAAAGGAGCGCTGATGTCACAGAGGTGTGATGTCACCTGGGAGGCCCTGATCGGTTTAATCAGCAGCAGCGATTACTGGGGTGTTCCCCCGGTACTGAGCGGACCACTAACCAGCTCAGGAAGTGAATCACAGATAGGCCCGCTTGATAGGAAACACCCCACAGGCTGTCGGCCGTTTGTCCAGAAGCATCTGGTCCTCATCGAGCGGTGAGGGGGACCAGACGGCGCTGAGAGACGGCCCCGCGCTCTCCGCGGAGATCCTTGGGTCGGGCGGGATGTGACAGAAGCTGCCATGCGCTGGCGTCTCTGGGCTGTTTCTGCCCAGTCATGGGAAAGGATGAGTAGTCACCAAGGCCTCCCTCCCAAGGCTGGGAGACGTTACGAATGCATATTTCATGCAGCGTGTCTCTTATGTCTCATCTTCAGGGCTTTATGCAATCACTGACTCATGCCCGGCCTTGGAATATGTTAATAACTTATCATCAGCCTAGCCTAGCGTTGTTGTGGGGTGGCTGTGGGTGGTGGTTTCCTGAATGAGGAAATGAAGAGTTTGTCCTCTGAACCACAGTGACCTGTGTTACAGACGGCCTAGGAAACATCTGTCCAGCCTACCACACCTCCCATGCCTCAACCAGGGACTGTATGAAGCTGGCAACCAGCAAAGTCCAGACTGTGATCTATTTTCATGATCCCATCACAGTCTTTTTAATCCAAGAAGGCCTCCATCAGCATGAAGCCGTATCTGAGTGGATATACGCAGGCTGGAGCCTGAGCTCTCTCCTTATCAGTACCCTGCCCCGTGACTGTGGCGGGGGATCTGCTTTGTGTTGGCGCCCGCGCGGAAGGAGCGACGGCATGCTGGGGTGCTCTGCGCCGCGCCCTCGGACCATGTGTTTTGTGTTACACCCTGGGAGGTGTGCTCTGCCCTCCATCTCTGTCTTCCCCCCCCTGGCTCTCCCCATCTCTCTTCCACCCACCCCCCCCCCCCATCTGTCTCTCTGTCCTTCTCCCTCCCTCTCTCTCTCTATCACACACCCTCGTTCTCCCTCTCCCCCCCCACCCACCCATCTCCCTCCATCTTTCACTCTTGCTGTCCCTCCATCTCTCTCTCCTCTGTCCCCTTGCTCTTCATCTCTCTTTTCCCTCCTCCCCTCCTCCTCCCTGGTCCAAATGACGCATGACACTGCGCTTCACCGCGGGCTCTTATTTATGTCTTCCCATGTCAGCGCGGGCCTGGCCCCCCAGGGAGCCCTCCTGCTGTTCCCCTGCCCTCATCTGGGCCCCCGCTCCGCCACAGTCCCCTCTGGAATCCCCATCACCACCCTGGGCCGTGACAGGACGCACACACACACACACTCAGACGCACACATGCCAACATTCATGTGTACACACACACACACAGAAACACTACTCAGACACACACATATCTACACGCAGACAGACGCCCCACCCCCAGGAATGAACATCCTGGTACGGATGGAGGCCGTGCATTTCTTAATTTCACGATATCTTTCTCTCTCTCTCTTTAATGTGTTTTTATGATCCTCACCAAAGTTTAGGGATGTGAAATATAGAGTGTACGAGGGATTTAGGAGAGATGGATTGCATTTCTGTGCTGAAGACTCCAGCACACCGTCACTAGTATCACACACACACACACACACACTCCCAGGTTTGTAGCATGATGATGCAGTCTCCCATGAGCTCAGGAGGGCATGCAGCGCCTCTCTCCGGGGCTTTGATGTGGTCAGAACGGAGGGATGAGAGGAAGGAGGAATGTAGAAGAGAGAAGAAAACTAAGATGTGAAGGCAAGGAAGAAGGCAAGATGTGTGAGAATGGCACTACAGAGGGCCGGCTGGAACGCAGGAGCGGTGGAGAAGGGGGAGAAAGGATTTAGAGGAGAGGTGGAGAGAAGAACAGAAGCAAAAAGGTGGAAGGCAGGATTAGATATGATGGGAGCGGAGGGAGTGAACACAAAAGAAAGAGCGAGGAGGGCAGAATGATGCGGGGTTTGTGGAAGTAGTGAAGCTGTGTCCTGTCCTCCCAGTGTTCTCATGTTACCTCCTCCAGCCAGACAGCCAGCATAGACGGAGGGTTATACGCTCTTCTGAAAACACTACAGCCCTCTGCTAAACAATACAGCCAGCCAGGCTGCCAGCCGGAGACCTCCTCTGACAACGGCTCTCTTTCTCCCACTTGTCAGCCCTATAAAACACACTGTTTGAACTCCCCTCTCTCCATTGTTTAGTCTACTGGACATACCTTGGATCATCTTCACCACTCTGGCCCTGTCCTCTAGTTTTCTTTTGTCCTCCCCCTGCCTCTCCTCCCCCTGCCTCTCCTCCCCCTGCCTCTCCTCCCCCTGCCTCTCCTCCCCCTGCCTCTCCTGCCCCCTGCCCCTCCTCCCCCTGCCTCTCCTCCCCCTGCCTCTCCTGCCCCCTGCCTCTCCTCCCCCTGCCTCTCCTGCCCCCTGCCCCTCCTCCCCCTGCCTCTCCTCTCCCTGCCTCTCCTCCCCCTGCCTCTCCTCCCCCTGCCTCTCCTGCCCCCTGCCCCTCCTCCCTCTGCCTCTCCTCCCCCCTGCCTCTCCTCCCCCTGCCTCTCCTTCCCCCTGCCTCTCCTCCCCCCTGCCTCTCCTCTCCCCTGCCTCTCCTCTCCTGGCAGGAGAGCTGTCCAGGCTGACTCATGATGAAAGCTGACTGTTATTGTGGAGTAAAGCTCAATAGTGATTGTGTTTATGAAAACATAAGAGAGCAGTTTTAGGGAGTGATTCATCTGCCGGTGCTGGATGGAAGAACCATCCGGTAAGCTGTTGTAAAACAGAGCTGGCTTGTGTGTGTGTGTGTGTGTGTGTGTGTGTGTGATGTAGTGCACCTGTAGAGTGGTGGACAGCCTGCCGGTCTGATCTCTGGTCTTGCCAAAGTCCACAGTGTGAATCTCTCCAGGCTCCGGGTGTGATGAAGAGAGAATCCAAGCGTCTCCTCTCCTCCCAGGGATGAGGTGGACATCCAAACACATGACGGAGATGAGGGAGGGTGGTGTGTGTGGGGGGGGGGGGGGGATCAAAGCAGCTGTGGAAGCCTGCTGCTGCTTTTGGCCTGGACCTGGGGGATGGAGGCCAGGGAAAAGAGGATGGGGCATAGACGCCAGGGAATAGAGGATGGGGCATAGAGGCCAGGGAATAGAGGATGGGGCATAGAGACCAGGGAATAAAGGGTGGAGGCTGGGGGATAGTGGTTGGGGGGTGGAGGCTGGGGGATAGTGGTTGGGGGGTGGAGGCTGGGGGATGGAGGCTGGATGCTGAGCTGTCACAGGCCCTGGGAGTGGAGGTCAGGTGATGGAGCTGAACCACAGCAGCCTGCTAACAACATGTCTGAGATGAGGAAGCTAGCTAACCTTCCGGGTTAATGCCAAAATCCATCCTTTCATCTGGGCCTCAGTATAAAACGAGGGGGTTTACACATTAATAAAGCTCAGACTGAATTAGTCACTAGGTAAACCCTGCCCTTCTTTAGGATTAGACCCTTCATCCTGCTCTGTCTCTCTGTTCATTTTTCTCAATATAAAGCTGGTTGTGGTGTTGGAGGAGAGACCACTTTCCATCCCATCCTGTTCTTTTCGCTTTCTCCTCTCCTCTGCTCTCTTCCCTCCCGCGGATCTCTCCATCTTCTGGGGGGGGGGGGGGGGTCTGTGTGGGCTTTGTCTAATCCAGCGATCAATCAGGCTCCTCCATCTCTCTCATCCCCTCCTTCCCGTTGGAGAAGGGGACCCCGAGGGCCGGCCCAGTGCCCCCGGGGGAGCCCCCTCTGTTTGGCTAAGCTGCTTGAGGAAGTGAGAAGTCCATCAGGGAAGCCATTAGTGCCGGCCGGGTCCAGAAAAATGAGTTGTGTCAGAACCTCGCCCACGGAGGCCAGGCCTCAGTCCCTGTCACATTCCTCTTCTGTTTTCTCAGCCTTTGAACTGGAGCCAGATGGATGGACGGACAGACAGACGGACGGATGGATAGATGGGTTTGTGAGGTAGCCCTGGTCCGAGAGCGGTTTCTGAGTGGTGGGGAGCCCTGGTGCTGAAAGCAGCTTTGTTATCTAGAGTGGGGGGTGAGAGGGGAGGGGAGATGAAGGGTCCTCGCTAAGTGCTCTTCAGACACGACCCAAGGTGTGAGCGCGTTGAATTCTCTCTCCCTCTCTACCTCGCGCATACACACACACACGCTCCTAGCCCATCTCCCTCTGTCTGTCCTCTCTTTGTCCGTCTCCCACCCCTCCTCGATGGAAGTCCCCCACGTTGACAGAGACGGACCTCCTCCACCTCGTGTGTCGCGGCGGCAGACTAAACACGATCCCCTGGTGTTGACGCAGCAGAGCGCCCAACGCCTCCAGCCATGGCCTCTTATCTCATTAGACAAATAATGATTTCACTGGCTGCCAACCGTTCCCATAGATAGTCTGTATTTGTCTTGGGCCCCAGGGGTGCTTGGGGACTGGGGTTGGAGGGCCCAGGGATGGGCTGGCGGGCCGCCCGCCTCCTGCCTGTTGTATATCACCAACACCACCAGCAGCACCAGTGGGGCTGATTTACGGCTGTTTATCCTCGCCTACAGCAGCAGATGGATTCAGGGTGTTTGTTCAAGCCGGAATAGCCAACCGACAGAATAAATACTAAACCAACTGGTGATTGCGGCCCGTGATTGCAATTTATAGGACACATAAGGGAAGAAGGGACAATGGTCAGTGTTGTTTAGCCTTATCAGGTGGTCTCGTGGTCATGTCATCTAGAACCTTCCAGAAGAGTGGGTCTTGTCTTATCTTAATGACTCTGGATCCTTCTATCCCATGTTGATGGTCATACCTATTTCAAGAATACCGTTGATGGCATAGCATGATAGTTCAGTTGTTCTATCCATGTGACATAATGGGATGTAATTGTAGAGCGGGTACTTTGATAAGTGTGAGCTAAGCGTCTTAAACCCCTGCAGCACGTCTCTTCAGATCTCTGTCTTGCTCCTCTGCTAGAATATTATTCAAGCAGTAAATCTTAAGCACTGGTGAGAAAATCCAAACATTGTGCACCATTAGTCCTAGTACAAGGATCGGGGGAGGGGTGGGGGGGTTCCGCTGATGCGTGGCTCTCCAGAGACGTAAGTAATGGCACACAGAGTGAACCTTACACACCAATCACACTACATCACCGCACGGCTCTCGCAGCACCTGTACGTGCCTTCTACGCACTCAAGTAATGGCTAGGGTTTTTTTCTTTTTCTTACAATGTCAGATGAATGCAAACCAGACTTTGACCCGCATATGTTTCTCATACTTTAAGGTCCCTCGGATTGAGACTTGATTTAAGCTCTCTTATCCCAGTGATAATCTATAGCATAATTAAACTGTTTGGGGGGGGGGGGGGGGGGGGGAGGCTTATAGTGGTGCCTTGAACGGCATCACCTGACAGGAAGTGTGTAGGGTTTCCCCCAGCCAGAACAAAATGGCGCCTGGCCCCAGCACCCCCCCCCCCCCACCACCCATCCCCTTCTCCCACACCCCACCCCACCAAGTAGGTGTTACGACATAAAGACTCCCCCCGACCAGGGGCAAGAACACGGAACAATAGAGTCATAAATATTCATACCGCGGCTATCTCCTACCCCCTCTCTGTCTCCCTGCTGCACGTACTGTAAAGGGGAAAAAGGTCATTTATCAGTGACTCGTCCAGCCTTCGTCCAGTGATCAAGCGACTAATGAGGGTGTGGAGGGAGATATGGAGCCCGGCTAACAAGGCGAGCCCGTCTAGTCATCATGCCTCACTCATCTTCAGACCTGGGCCCTCATTCTCCTCGGCGCTCCCCTGCTCTCACCCAGTGATGAATTAGGCTGTCGGATGTTTGCCGGGACTGTAGACAGCTTCAGAGCAAGTGTGTAGTTGTGTGGGAACTGATTTTGAAGTAGGGTCAGGGTCATATTTGATCTGGTCTTTATATTCCCTGGACGTGTCCATTAGTCTGGATGAGAGAGCAACATTGCCCAACCAGGCTTAGACTGTGATTAAGGGTGAGTCCCCCAGAATCTGTGGGGGAGGAATGGGAGGGAGAGAGTCTGGTCAGAAAGCAAGAAATCGAAAGAAAAAAGGGGAAAATGTCGAGAAAGGAAAGGTTTTTTAGAGGTGACTCAGATGTGATGTCCCAGTCTGCCTTCGTGTCTCAGAATGACACACACACACATTGCATGCAGTTTTTCCGTGGATGGCGTGTGGGTTCAGTCTCTGTAGCCCCCTGTGTGGAGGCCTCTCCTGCCCTCCTCTCCCCGCACAGAGGAGGGCATCCGCTGGGGTGGGGACGAGCCGGGCTGGGCGCCCTGGTTGGAGGGGTGCATAGCTGAACCGGAGGGTGTCAGCTCAGCTGGGAGATTGATGTTCCCCCTACCCCCACCCTGACGCCCCCAAACCCCACATCCCACACCCCTTGGTCTCTCTCCGTCCCAAGGAAGAGAAAGAGAGAGAGAGAGAGAGAGAGAGAGAGAGAGAGAGAGAGCACATCTGGAGCTAATCTCCAGGATGGAGGAGAGCGGGTCTGTGTCAGGAACCAACAGCCTGGATATCCTCAGACCTGATCAGTCCGCCCTGGCCCGGCGCAGGCCCAGGTGTGCTTCTGGTTTGGTTCCGGCTCTATGACTGTACGAAGGTCTCTTTCTTATCGGATTTGGAGATTGTCCTGCTGTTTGTCCAGGAGTGGATGTTTGTCTCGTCTCCCCTCCAGCAGTGTCCTCCAGACTTGTCTTGTACCCTTTCATGCTCTCAGCTTTTATCAGTTTAGTCTCCTGCTCCAGATCTCCCCCTCAATGTAGGAGCACATATTGGATGAATTAGACCACATTTAGGTCAGAGATGAAAACAATAATACTATGCGTGTTTGGGCCCCAGTGCCTCATACAGAGATGATGTAGTGTGGTGTGGTGACAGTGGTTGTCATCTGAGCTGTTGTGCTGGATGTTAGCATTGGGCCTGCTCTGTCCAGATGGAACTTGGTGTGTGTGTGTGTGTGCGGTGGGAAGAGGGGAATGTTTGGCAGGAAATGTCGTCATGGTACTTCCGATTGAGGCCTGTTGCTAAACACCCATCCTGCTCAACAAACCACCTCTGAACTAGCTAAGATGATGACGGTGAAACGCTGGCATTGACACAAAACGTTCCCAAGATGAGGTGTGTTTATGGTTATGGGACGGAGGTTGGCGTTTCCTCAGCGCTCCTTAACGTTAACAGCTCCCCAGATGACAATGGAGATCGGGGGGGATTGGAGATTTTATCACGCTTCCAAATGACATGTAATTTATCATGTGAAAAGTGACAGTCCCGTGATTGTTCCTGATGGACTCATTTGAAACAGCGGTTGCGTAGGGGTTCGGGGCAACCGTTGAACTGTTTGGTCTCCAGAGTGGTCCGTCGAACCGTCTCCCCACCAGACACGGCTGTGTGTGTTGGCAGCAAGTGTTGTTGTGTTTCTATGACAGTGTGATTTATAGATATATGCCGGACCTGAAGCTATAGACTCACTTACGCTGAGGTTAGCAGGAATGCACGTGTAACTAGGATAGACTTGGAAAAAATCCTAACAAAGTGGAAAATAATAAGCCAATAATGCAAAGAGGAAACACACACACAGCCATGTTAGCCTTATAGCGCTAGATAGACAGCTAAAGGAAAGGAGACAAAGACAACAGAGCGAGGAGGGAAAGTGTCCTGTTGGCATCGGGTTCCCAGAGTAAGTGTTATCTGACAAACAGCTGATGGGGTGACACTCTCCTTCCCTCTGCCCCTCCCTCTTTCTCTCCCTTTTTTCACTCACTTGACCATCTGTTGTTCCCTCTCTCCTCAGGCGGCTCTAAGTGCCTTGAAACAGCTGTCGGAGCAGGGACTGGACACGGTGGACGGCCCTATCAAAGTAAGTCTGCCCGTCGGGTCGCCCTGCCCCATCTGAGCCGTGTGTCTGCAGGAACCCTCCGGCCCATCATCGGAGCCTCCGGCCCGCTCCACTCCCATCCCGTGCTCATCCTTTTCCCCTCACAGCCCTCTTCCTGTAGCGGAAGGTAACCGCGAGCAGGCCAACCATTTCCATAGAGCTCCCTCTCCATCCCTCCCTCCCCCTCCTTCCCCCTCCCTCCCTCCCTCCCTCCCTCTCATGGCCTACAGCCTAGCCTGACCCAGTGCTTTGCATGATCACTATCGCCCCATCGATCCCTATCACCTTGGCCAGCAGTGGGGCGGAACAGGGAACAGGCTTCCCTCCGCCGAGCCACAGAGCTCCAGGAACCTTCCTCTCCTCCATGACGAGGAGGAGGAGGGGAGGATGAGAGGGGAGGATGAGAGGGGAGGGTGAGAGGGGAGGATGAGAGGGGAGGGTGAGAGGGGAGGGTGGAGGATGAGAGGGGAGGGTGAGAGGGGAGGATGAGAGGGGAGGGTGAGAGGGGAGGATGAGAGGGGAGGGTGAGAGGGGAGGATGAGAGGGGAGGATGAGAGGGGAGGATGAGAGGGGAGGATGAGAGGAGAGGGTGAGAGGGGAGGGTGAGAGGGGAGGGTGAGAGGGGAGGATGAGAGGGAGGATGAGAGGGGAGGGTGAGAGGGAAGAGTGAGAGGGAAGAGTGAGAGGGGAGGGTGAGAGGGGAGGGTGAGAGGGGAGGGTGGAAAGGAGGTTGGAGAGGAGGGTGGAGAGGAGACAGGGGTGAGAGGGGGTCATGGAACAAATCACGACCGCCACCGTGGCGTATTTTCATAGTAGGTGTGCCTTGGGAAAAGGTTAGGGAGCTGTGTTTTCTAGCCGCTGTCGTCTTTGTAGCAAAGGAGCATGTTTGGAACAAAGGAAGGGGGAAAACCAACCAGACATTCATGATTTTTATATTTTTACGATTACGTCACATCAGTGATGAGAGGTGCAAATATGTGAATGCTTGCCCTCAAATACTTTGCCCTGAATGGGGCAGTTAGTCACTGTACAGGCCTTTCTCCTTCTCCTCCACCTCTTTTTGCCCTGCTTGTAGCTCAAAGTGCAGCATTATGAGTGTCCATGTTGTTGCATCTCTAACTGTCTTCCTACAAGAGACCAAGTCTGAACCCAGGGTGGCGTTTGCGTACCAACCTGTCGTTCTGGGTTCCCAATCCCTGTGAAACTCAGTGTCTGCCTGACACTGCAGTCTCCTGCACTCTCTTACTGTAACTGGATAAGGGCTTGAGGAACCGAGCCGAACAGTATCTGAATATAAAAACGGTTATGTCTTATCAATGTTATGGGCCCTGTTTCACCACTGTAAGAATATATTCTGCCTTTGGAGATTAGTAAACCGCATCTCTGTTCTTTAGTTCAGCCTTTCAGTGAGGTCAGTTAAATGAAGGGAGCTTGGTGGAGTGTGTTGACAGCTTGATTGGGGCAGGGCCGTGCCCTCACCAGGGGTTCCAGCAGGTGTTGTTTCTGTCTCTGGACAGGATCCACTCTAAAGCCTGTCTCTGGACAAGATCCACTCTAAAGCCTGTTTCCTTCTGTCCTTCCAGAGCAGTGAGCCGTGTGGGAGGGAGGATGGACACTGAACAGACTAACTCAGGCACCACCACTCAGGTCTGCAAGGATTCAAAGGCTGTCGTCTAGGAGCCGCCCCCCCCCCCCTTCCTCCTCCTTCTTTCCCCACCTTCTCCACTCCCACACACCCCTACCACCTACCCAGGACTGCCCCAACGCCCCCGCCCCCCCCACCCCACGACCGCCGCTGTATCCTGCAGCACCTGTCAACATGCAATAGGGTGGATGTGTACCGAGGAATGACCGACTAAATAAAAACACCATTACCCGAGTCTATGTGAAGACAACACTATCCTAACACATTACATTTCTTAATAATTTCAATGGAGTCAAAGATCATCAAAAGAAAAAAAAGAACAAGCTAAAATGTCAAATCAATCAGTGAATGAGATAAAAAATGCATGGTACTGTTTCAGATCACGAGGAATCCAAAGTAAATATACATAGACAGTTTTCCCTTCAAATAGATGTTTTGTTGGTATGGTTAACACAAATTTGTACATCTTGCCATTGATGCAAAGGAAACATTTTAGGGGAGAAAACTGACTTTACAAGGGTATTCTGTTTCTTTTTTTTTGTTCCTTTTTTTGTTTTGTTTTTCATTAATCTAACAATGCTTGAGTACTGTATTTCAAATTAACCAATGCCAGTGCAGTGAAAGTAGTAGTTGTCTTCATATATCGTCACCCAGCTTACTTTTCATGCTGATAATGAGTTCATCTATCTATATGGATGTGTATGACTTGCAGAAATATCATATACTGTACTGAAAAATAACACTAAGAAAAGATCATGTGGAGAAAAAGATCCAAACTGGTGTTAGACGTAATCAGTAGAAGTGGAAAACTGCCAGAGCCGAGGTTGGGCCAATCTTAGAGTCCTCCGGTTCTGCCTGTCCTCATGTCCCCCACCTCTCATGTAGCACCACTGGAAATGGTCCATTCAGCATCAATGCAGAATAGCGTTTGGAAGCTATGTTGAGAACATACCTGCTTAACTACAAAATAAAAAAAACCTGGATTCTGGAAAGCCCCTCCAGTATTCTGGAATGAACTCATTCTAGAATACTGACGTGGTATTCTAGAATGGATGGATCTAGTGAGGGCAACCGGAGGAACAGGACAGTCCAGTGATTCTACATCAGCGGATCTCCCACTCCCCCCACACAGTTTTGTCGATCACATCTACACCCATTGTGTGTGTTGTATTGACCGCCAAGGCATCAACTGGGTGCTTTTAATCCCTGCGTTCTGAAGCATGGACAAAGGCGTCTCGCTCCAGGAAGGTAACTACTTGAATCACTTGTTCTCTCACATGGACGACGTGAGGATGTCTTTGCTGAGAGTGGCAATGTGTACACAGTTAAGAAGTCTCTGTTCCAGAAATGCAGTAAAAATCACTTCAGTTCATGTTGAAAACAAAACTCAGTCTCTTCTTTTTTGTGTTAAACTTGTGTCGTGTTTTACTGCTGTTCACCTCAGTGTAGATAGAACGGTAGCGACTGACTCACAAAGTTGTTACCTCACTCACTGTCGACATCTTCTCTGCCAACTACTTAAATAGTTGACAAAGTCAAATTTCATGAACACCTGTTCTGATGGTTCAGTGCAGTGCCAGAACATGATGGTTCTGGTACTGCACACGAGGAGGTGAAGAGGTGTCATATATGTAGATGTGAGAAGCACCATATGCTAAAGGGGCATCAGGGGATTCTCCAGTGCCATCTGTTTGACACACCAATGGGCGTTGAGACCCTCATCTACATCCAATGACTCTGAGCTACAGGCTCTGTTTCTTCAAAATTCAGAAAAAAAATCTAAACGCAACATGCACAATTCCCAGAGATGTTGTTAATGTGAGTCTGTCTGTTGAATCATTGACGACCGGTGTGTACTCACAGTTCCAGAACACAGTGTTCACTGCTTGTATCATAAATCAAAAGTTTCAGAAGATTTTAAGTAAAAAAAATAAAAAGCTCTTTCTACCGTTATCTACCACTTTATCTTCAGCTTGATCTTACGTCCTGGGATTTAGATATTGAGTCCAAGACAAAGGAGAACTGTAAATTGATTTGACTTAATGACTATCATAAAGTGCCTTTGCGGTTATTAAACAAAGGCATTTTTTTGAATCCTCACACAGTGCACCTGTGCTGCCCTGGCTGTAACCAAGACAACCTGCTAGTGGGTTGTTAGTGGGATGATGTGTGGACCATCAGACTTGCTCACACCACAGCTGTTGCACTCCAGGGCGGATGGAGGGAATTCGTCCAGACGTTGCGTGCGTTCCTACATGTCCTGGGGGGGACTGGCGCATGGGGAATCGTCAGGAAACCAGAGCTAAACCCAGAATGGACAGGCTGTTCTGACCCTCCAATGAGGAAAGTGGACCTCATTCTCCAAAATAGAACAAAATCAATGTGACTGTTGAGCCTGTCTGTACAACACAGGAACAAACGCCAGCAACATTGATTTTTCCCCCCTGAGTTATGTGCTATCGACCCCTCTTAAAGTCCTCTAAATTAGACTGGTACTAACAGGAGGAAGTAAGCGAAGGGAATCCTCCAGACCGTAATGAATGACCTAAATTACGGTATCCAGGCATTGTTCTGATAGTTTGCCTTGAGCTGAGTAGCTCAAGTTGAGTAGGCTACTTTCTACGAATGTCTACCTGGCTGCTACAGGTCGGCTTATCAGTGAATTGCCTCACAGTCTCCCTCCTCTCCAACCCTTGTGTAACCTTCGGGTCATTATAACCCTTCAGTCATTCTGACCCACCGTTGTATTGCGACAACTTTACCTAATGAAAAAATAAAGTAACGCTTTTAACCTTTGCGCTGTCTCAGACCCCACACACACACACACACAATGATGGTTCAAAATGACCCGAAGGTTCACAATGACCCAAAGGCTGCAAAAGGGTTAAGGCAGTCCAAACAGTAGCTGGCTGATATTGAAGCTATCCGTACTGCTCTGTTTCATAATAGCACTAATCTGCCGAAAGCAACTTCATCCAGCCCCAATTAGTCACAGCCGAAGAGCTTCAGAGCTGCAGCCTGAGATATTGACATCTGCACACTCAAGGATAATTGGACAAAGGATTGCAAGCCGTAGGCCTATTAGAATGTCTGGGTGATGCATCGACTTGAGTTGTACTCTTTCCCCTGCTGAGAGATCCATTCTTATTTTTGCAAATAATCTTGGATCGATCGAAATTATCTTTCTGCTTCCTGTGTCCTTGAAGATGAAAGACCGTTTTTCCTTACCCATTAATCGATAGCTTACACAAAGTGAACCATTCTGTTGTAAACACTCAGAAGACTGCACTCATTGATGCATAACCAGTTTTTTCAGACCTTCGTGAAATACATTGTTTTCCGTGTCAGGGGAAAGTGCGGCCTCCCCTCCCACAATTTGTGATCACAGTAATTGAATGGGGTCATACCCCTTTTAAACTATTTAATCTTAGCCCAGTTGAGTGGGGTTTATGACAATGTGGCGGGTAGCTAGCTACCTCACCTATAGATTTTGGCCTATTCATGAAATTGAATTTCTTTCCTTGTTATCAGTCACGTTTGGGACTTTGTAAGCATCTCTTGTATTACAAACGTGTCACGGCCCCTCAAGCCAACACCCATATCAATGGTGATGACTCACCCGTCTCAACGTGGGAGGACAATGATAATGACGCTGGCAGCCACAGCTAGAAGGTGAAGGAAGATCTGAGGGCTGTTTACTAACATAATAGAATATCTGTGGGAATAAGCCGAGGCTGTTTCTTAATGTCCACTTCCTACAGGATACCGTCTTTTCCCTGTAGGAGCTATACTGTCCCCATTGTGATGGTTTGCTCATGTCGAATTCCTTCCTCGTTTAGGGTTTTGACATACAATGCTTGGTGGCCATGCAGGCTTAAAGGCTCTGAAAAGTATTAGATCGATTAACTTAGACTGGGTCTGTGCACACTGGTATTTTTAGTTATTTTGTTTTTAGTACTTGCCAGCATGTTCAGTCCCACGCACTGTAATGTCAGAATCAAAGAGACCCAGAAGATGGAAGGACAGAATACTTATGTAGTGTCTACATTTGATGGAGTCTATATGGTTTCATGTCAGACTTCTACAATAAGGTAATATTTTTGTGATTGCAAGGAACCAAGTGAGCACACACCACATAATAATCTAAATCACTTTATTAATTTAAGTTAGGTAAAGACACTAAACATCAGAACCACATTTGCTCGACTAAAGAGCAGTCTTCAGAAATATTACAAAAAGAGGCTTATGTTAAACTGTCAACGAATGGCAAAAAAAAATATAGAGGTAGAGAATTTAGGCTCATCGCTGTGACTGGAGAAATGAGACCTGTTGGAATGTAGTTGAAATTCAAAAACTTTTATAAAATATCCAAACATCAATTACAGTGGAGACAGCAATGTCCTTAGTGGGAGTACAACAGTTAAAACGTTTACATCTCACACTTAACAAGATGGACAACTAGACTAAATAAGAGCATCACTACTGTTTTATATGTTTACAGTTCCCTCGAAGACATCTCTGGCTGTTGGATGTCAGGTCCCAAACACTAGGTTTTAGTTGTCTTAGAAATGAAATAATGATTTAAACAATAAGATTTTGGCAACATCCTTTTTTACTTTATTTTTCCCCCCAAACCAATCAATAGCTGGTCAGAATTTGCACATCAATGACAAGATCTTTCAGCGCTCTCTTTAGTCCACTTCCTACAGGATACCGTCTTTTCCCTGTAGGAGCTATACTGTCCCCATTGTGATGGTTTGCTCATGTCGAATTCCTTCCTCGTTTAGGGTTTTGACATACAATGCTTGGTGGCCATGCAGGCTTAAAGGCTCTGAAAAGTATTAGATCGATTAACTTAGACTGGGTCTGTGCACACTGGTATTTTTAGTTATTTTGTTTTTAGTACTTGCCAGCATGTTCAGTCCCACGCACTGTAATGTCAGAATCAAAGAGACCCAGAAGATGGAAGGACAGAATACTTATGTAGTGTCTACATTTGATGGAGTCTATATGGTTTCATGTCAGACTTCTACAATAAGGTAATATTTTTGTGATTGCAAGGAACCAAGTGAGCACACACCACATAATAATCTAAATCACTTTATTAATTTAAGTTAGGTAAAGACACTAAACATCAGAACCACATTTGCTCGACTAAAGAGCAGTCTTCAGAAATATTACAAAAAGAGGCTTATGTTAAACTGTCAACGAATGGCAAAAAAAAATATAGAGGTAGAGAATTTAGGCTCATCGCTGTGACTGGAGAAATGAGACCTGTTGGAATGTAGTTGAAATTCAAAAACTTTTATAAAATATCCAAACATCAATTACAGTGGAGACAGCAATGTCCTTAGTGGGAGTACAACAGTTAAAACGTTTACATCTCACACTTAACAAGATGGACAACTAGACTAAATAAGAGCATCACTACTGTTTTATATGTTTACAGTTCCCTCGAAGACATCTCTGGCTGTTGGATGTCAGGTCCCAAACACTAGGTTTTAGTTGTCTTAGAAATGAAATAATGATTTAAACAATAAGATTTTGGCAACATCCTTTTTTACTTTATTTTTCCCCCCAAACCAATCAATAGCTGGTCAGAATTTGCACATCAATGACAAGATCTTTCAGCGCTCTCTTTAGCTGATGATCAATACATGCCCTCTAGAGAGCAGAGTAGCACAATGTAGTTCATCGCTTCAATTAGATTAGATTACTTAATTAAGGTTTAGAGTTCTGAACGCAAGTGGGTCTTCTGAACAGTTACATGAGTACTTCAATAACTTCCACATGACAGAATTGCATGTCTGGAAAGAGCCACCCACTTGGATAAGCCGAAAGGTAGCTGTTAGTTTGAGCTGGAAAGTGTGTTCACGTGTGTGTCTAGAAATCATGTTAACAAAGCATAAAAAAACAATGTTGTAAACAAATGATGTACATGGAAACTGATTATAATGGATGGAATCTCTTCAGTTGACAGTGAAATCAATGACCTTTCAGTAGACACATCAGCAAGATGGCAACATAGATAACAATTTAGACCATTCTGATTGGTTGGACTGTGCCTCAGGGGATTCTGGGTAGTGAAATGCCAAGTTGAACCGTATCTACACAGAGAGTTGGCAGTGTAGAGAATGTCAGTAATTACAGTGCATGTCTACAAAAAAATTCAAATAAAAAGTGACAAGATTTTACTGTTTGTACAGTAACATACTGTATATTTCCACAAAGACACTAGATAAGGCTGGTGACTACATTATGTAAATAGTTAATTACTGAATACCTTTTTCATATGATTTCAAAACTATTGACACAGTATATTGATGATTGGTTTCTCTAAACAATCCTTAAAAAACAACAAAAAAAACAACACAAATACAATTACATCCTTTGTGTCTGACACAGCTTTCTTTGTTCCAGAGGAACAATATGGTAAACCTTTGCATCCGCTCAATGCAAGTGCACCAGTCTAGATTCAGTCTTTTCTTCTTCTTCTTCTCCCCCCCCCTCTTCTTCCTTCCTAATGCATCCCCAGTGGTCGTATCCTTGTACTCTTAGGCTATATGCCCCTGCGTATGGTGGAAACAGCGCCCCCTAGATCCCATTCTTGGCCTCGTTGTTGTTCATAGCCTCCTTCCGCTGGGCCAGGAAGGGATACATGCACTTGTCGGCCCCCAGGAACCGGTACATGCACACGATGGCCTCGAAGGGCAGGATGCTACAGAGAGAGACAAGGGACACACTTAGATCAGAAAGCATTTGACATGAAATATGTTCTTGACATGAAAAACAGGGAGGAGAAGGTACGTGAAGGAGAGAGAGAGAGAGAGAGAGAGAGAGAGAGAGAGAGAGAGAGAGAGCGAGAGAGACAGAGAGCGAGAGAGAGAGGGGGGAAAAAGGTACAACTCACCTTTTCATGAAGTTGACCATGTATACGATGCGTGGCGTGCAGATCATGGGCTGGTCGGTCAGGATGGCCCTCATGCACTGTTTCACACAGAACTCGGGCCTCAAGGGGGGGAGGAAGGGCTCAATCTCCTTTCTGTGAGGGGAAGTCAATAAATCCAATGACAAGGCTTATTAAAAGGGAAAACCCTGTACACATATACTTCAGTCGATGGGGATAGACAGCCATTACGTTTCCTGTACGACCACAGCAATAATAATCAAACTTCATGTGTACAGTCTTTTTTACAAGCAATGCCACAGAGGATTTCACAGATGCCCATAGAACCGCGTCGAGCATAATCTACTGGGCAAGGCATTTCCATGACTGGCCCTGGCAGAGAGACAGTGAGAGGCACTGTCCTGCAACGTGTGGGAAGGTTATCCCTTGGGTAAGCAACGCATAATGACCTCTCTTGCCCGGTACATCATATTCCGACATGATGTTCCCCATTCAGCTTGAACACAACCAGTCACATTCATGTTAGTGAAACGAGATTCACTCGCACTCCTTGTTTACCTTATCCTGCAGCCTTTGAACATGCCTGTGTCGACCAGGTATGGGCACACCAGGGTCATGTTGATACCCTCTTTGTCAGACGCCTTGATCTCATGGCTCAGAGACTCGTGGAACCCGATGGCCCCAAACTTACTGGCGCAGTAGTCCTGTGAGGGTAATGACAGGACATGCATCGCTGTAAAAGCCACACCGTACCAATGATGAACATTTTCCCAACATGCCCTGGGCTTAAGAGGTTTCTTCTTCCTGGTAATGACACTGGTGCAAATGCCCCCTCTGCTCTCAGCCCTATGGTTTCATTAGCATTCTTATCCAGTGCATCAGGAGAAGCTTCAGCTTGGCAGGAATGTTTTGATGTGGTTCGCCGTGAAAATGATCTTCAAACAGAACTTGGGCAAACACAGATGCGTGTCGATAAACACAGACTGTGCCCACAAGACAAGCCTGCCAGCTTTGGTCCCCAAATTAATGTGCAGCCTTAAAATCACATTCAAGGCATTTCGAGGAAGTATAATAGGTCAACAAAAATCAACTGAGCTCAACTTCCTTTGAAGGGAGACTTAATCGTTCTGGATGAATGCCTGAACAACAAAAGCAAACGTGCAGCTATAAAAACAAAGACTTATGGGTTAGTGGCCTCCTAAAGACCAGCTGAAAATGACACCAATCCAGTCTGGTGAGAAAGAGGGTGAGTGTGCGTTAGCTAGAAAAATCCTTAAAATACACTGAGGGTCCTTTTAGAACACAGCAGAATGTGGCAGTTGCACCCACCCAGGCATTTATTCGAAGGTCACTAGACAGAAAATAATTTGAAAACACACCAAGATCATCAACACACAAAAGGAAATCAATTGAGAGAAGAAACAGGGGGGGGGGGGGAAGCAAGAGGCCATTGAAAGTAGCTGTGAGGTGAATACTGAGTGAGCTCCAGATCATTTCTAAAGCAGTGATGAAGATGTCTATCCCCTGCAGGGGCCTGTCAGCTTGCTCTAGCCCCAGAAGGGCCCCCTAAAGCTGATCTGTGTCGTTTGGATTTTCTGGGGGGAGTGCTGCTAGGGGAAGGGTAAATCTCCTGGTCACAGCATGCTAGCTCAGCTGGCACATAGAGTCCTTAGGACAGTCTCTCTGTCTGTATTCCGGCCAAGACCCAGGGTCTAGTTGAGGGAGAAATGGTGGATGCGGAGGGTTTGTGTATGTGTGTGTGAGTATGGTACTAACCTCCACTCCAGCTGTGCTGAATAAGCCCAGAGAGCTGGCAACCGTCACAATGTGGCCATGATTCCGCTCCAGCATCTTGGGAAGAAAAGCCTTGGTGGTCTGGAGGAAGGGGAGAAGACAGGAGGAGGGGGAGGAGAAAGGAAAAAAGGAAGGTTAGTTTACTGGAGCAGCTTATCTGTGCCAAAGCCCTTTGATCCTCCTCTCTCTCCCTCTTTATCCATGGTGATGCAGAGGAGCTCTTTTGAATATGTTTTCGTATGGTTCTGTAAAAAAAAGACAGGCCACTGGAGGTGTAGGCTCTGTGAGACAATATTTCAAAAATGGTTTCGTACGGTCGTACCACATTATTCTAATAACGCAACGTGTTTGAACTGAGTGCAAAAAAAAACAAGTGAAATGATAGACAGAAAAGAGATGGCGAGAGATGAGATCTACGGAGCCGTTTGGTTCCTTTTCCCACACAGATCGCGTACCCTGCGTCGGGGCCCGGTCTAAAGAGGTGAAGACAGCACCAATCACAGACCTCCGTTCACTCAGCACGTCCCACAATGCAATTCAGAGGCTACCCTAGCCACAGCCCGGTGGCCTGCCTGTGCCGCTGTGTGGAGGACAAGGCCCTCAGAGCCGGGGCCGGAAGAAGAGGAGCACCACCTGCCACGTGAGCACTTAAGCGGCTCCACCAATCAGTGAGCTGGTGTAAAGAGCAACACGAGGAGAGATTGGGGAGGGGCAATGAGGAGGGATGGGGGGGGGGGGGGTCTTTGTGAATTAAGAGTAAGATCCATTTCTCACCCCGTTGATTGACTTTGGAGTTGGCCTGTTCCCAGCATGGCCAATCAGCAGGGGCGACACGTGATGGCGGTGATGGGAATTGGAACCAATCAATCTCCCCCCAGGAGGGCTCTAAACACTCACCGGGCCTTTTGTCAGCAACAAGACCAGAGCCATTTCAGACCAACGGAGCGATGCAAGACAGCTAGAATGTTGTGTTTACCATTTGAACGGGCTGGGAGGAGGCGTGGAGGGGGGAACAATAACAACAACAACAACAACAACAACAAAGAGATATCCTCTTCTGATTTTATCTAAGGGAGAAGGTGCTGGCTGGGAATGACGTTGCCTAGTTCCAAACATGGGCTGGAGGAGTTCAGAGAGGCAGAGTGAGTGGTACCAGGCAGTGCTGTGAGGCCGGCAGCAGTGAGCAAAGCACGAATGTCTCGTTAAAACCTTAGATAAGCCAAGCTTGTCAGACCCATTCACTTTCATAGGATCTGTATCTGGACATGTCCTGTGTTCGCTGACAGCATTTCCATGTTTCTCTTTGTTTGCCATGCCAGGTACAACAATAAGCACCAACTTCACTCCAGGCAGCCAACTGTTACAGACCGGGGGAAGAGGGATTTCAGGAGCCATCAGAGAGCAACTGTCTGCTGTGAAAACGCATTTGAAAGCCAGGTAAAACTGATATGACTCGGAGCCAAACCTCTGTAATTTTCCGAGACACTGAATGTGAAATTGCAGCAATATTCAACTTGAGTGAAGGGATAGTTTTGAGGCAGGCCAAAGCTGAGATAGGGTTTGTTGATGCCAAGATGGCGTTGGATGAGTGGGGGCTTTGCGTGCAAATGAAGCATTAGCTCAGATGTACCTGGGCCATGCCAACTGCTCACTTTTCAACAGCAGCCGACAGACCCAGGCTGGGCCGCTCGAAGTGACGGCTTCCAAAAGGAAGATTTATGCCGCAATTGAAATGCCTTGACTTAGCAGGAAATGTTGAAGTACGTATTATGTGGACACTGGAATGTCCAATAAGAATAGTATTACACACACACACACATGGGCACATTGATTCCATTGCATTAAATCAGGGCTTTGCAGTCTTGCTGAAAATGTTTTGAAAGTAATCACTGATCTGACATGAATACCTTCCTTCATGGCAGGAAAACCCATACCTCCCTCTCTAATCAGTGAGCGGACAAACAGAAAGCGTCAGAACAAGACCCCCCCCCCCAAGCCACGCAAGCCCCCCCCCCCCCCCCCTGTCATGTTCTACTTCTCATGACAGGTCTGGCATGTTGGCATGACCTCTGCGCACCTCTCGGACACAGAACGTGTGAAAGCAAACAGGGGCTCATGTCTTACATCAGAGCGGGCGTAATTGGGTCTCAAAGCTCGCCTTTCCGCTAAATTACCCCACGACACAGCCGGGCCTCCATGGCCTGTGTGGAGGTGCCCTGCCCGCTGTGCCCCCTAATTGGTGCGTACCACCGGCGGCATTGAAGATACACAAAGCTACTCACAGCTGCGGTGTCAGGCTGGATTAGTAACCGACAGGAATATGAACAAGTATTGGCCTCAGAGCCGGACCAGGTGGCCATTTAATGAGACTGACCCCTCCGATGACCACGGACGTCCTTGCTTGATTCGCCACATGGCGTTTTGTTTTGGACCCCGACCATCGATCCATGGCTCGAACGGTCCGGTCCTGTTGCCATGACCACGGAGGCGGAGTTTCAGCCGCGGTCGTCAGGACTGGCGGCCTCACGACATCCAAGATGGGGGGGGGGGGGGGTTACGCTCTAACGGTCAACCTAAATATCTGTGTCATTCTCCATTTTCTCCTTAAGCACTCCCTGATGGAAACGTCCCAAACTTCCCTTTAGAAGCAAACCACTCAACAAGGCTAACTAGCAGAGCCTTGGCTTTTCCCAGCCTCATTAAACAGTGGATGGAAACTCTAGCATGTGAGTTGCGCTGACTCCAGAGGGGAGTACAGGTGCACAGGACAGGGGAGGGCCCCATATAAAACCAGTCAAGTAGGACCCTTCTGCCTGGCTGACTCCTTTCTCTGGCTGCAGCAGGAATGCGGCCTGCGGAACTTGGCTCCTGTCGCCTGGCATCTCGTCAAGCTGATCCGCAGACAAGAAACCAATTGTCAGATAAGTGGGTCAGGCAGCAGCTTGCCATTACCCTCTCGCCTGTGGATCGAACGGCATGAGACTTCCCTTCTTCCTCCCCTCTTTTCTCCCTCTTCTTTCCCGCCACGGTCCTCCCCTGTCCCCGGGGGCGTTGGGTCAGATGTTCCCAGGCAGAGGAGGACGACTGCTCACCAATACCTGCGGAATGTTGCTGCCCTGAATATGGAAGGTTGTTTTCATAATAAACTCACCCCCTACCCCGATAAAGCACTAAGGTATCATCCAGGCAATAAAATAAGGCTTCCTCTCCCTAATCTTCATTTTAAAAACAGAGGGAGGTAGAGAGATGGGGGGGGTAAGACACAGGGCAAGAAGAAGTGAGCTGGCCTCTCCCCAGCAGCGGCTCCTCCCTGCTCCTCAGCAGGCCTGGGGGACTTGGGGGACAAGAGGGGCTCTTGGAGCCCGGGTGGGAGAGAGAAGGGGGGGGGGGGGGGTGCAGAGGAAGTAGGGCTGAGCCTGGCAGTCAACCACGCTTAGATAACCTCTTACTTCCTGCTCACGTCTTCATCGGAGCTCCATTCCCACCAAAGTATCCATCAAAATGAACACTCACACACACACACACACACACACACACACACAACATTCTCCCATCTGGACTCCGTTCCTCTGGTTGCTCACTCAGCAGAGCGTTTACGTGAAGTGGGTTCTGTTAACCTGCTGCTAACTGCCGGTCAGGATGGGAGTCCAGCTGCAGAACACAATCTCACCAGACTGAGACTGGTGATCGCTTATCTGATAATCTGCCTCAAATGGTGTTCCTGGGTGGGCCAAGCTATTGTGATGCCTGTAGGATGTTTTTACAAAATAACATGCTCGACGACAAGCCAAACAAAAACACATTATCCAGACATCAGGGTATTCATTTTACCTTCTCAGAAACATGACGTTTGTGAACAAGTGGGGAGAATGTGCTTGAGGCCCGTCATGTGAACACAGAGAGGACGAGCTCGAGAAAGTAGAGCACAGAGTGAAGGAGCCAATCAAACGGACAGAAAAGCTCAACAGCTACCATGTCATCACAATCCTTTAGCACACCGTCAGAGGAAAAGCATTTTCTTTTGTAATACGAATCCTTTATGACACACCTTAGAAAAAAACACAGGTCTTATTGAACTGGACGTGAGATCGAATTCATCTCAATGACTAAACGGTGATACATACCATTTGAGTCATGTCCCACAAATAGGCCGTGTAGAAACTACTGTACACCCAAAATAGCCTATGAGATGCTTGTGTAATACACCATCGTATACTCAGTAATACGCTTGGGCGCTGTGCTTGTGTTGGAGGGAAGACGACAGGTCCTGTTGGTCTTAGCTCTATTCAGCCAGCTTGTGTCTTTAATGAACCACATCCTCCATTCTGCCTGTCCCCATTCATTAGGCCCTGCTTTCATCTGACCCCCTCCCTTAGAGAAACTAGCCTCGCCACAGAACAAGAGAAAACAGAGACACAAACGCTAATGAGAATCCCAACTACAACACCACAAACCACTGGATCCTGACTGGACTGAAAGAAGAGTGCAAGTCGGCAGTCGTGTGGATGAATGAATGGAGAGTCTATTCGCAAAGAATACAACCTGCCTCACGCACGGCCCATTGATCTCGCAAGAACTTTTCATGCTCAATTTAGTGAATCACATCAATGTGGTTTCATGGTGTCACTGAGTAACCAAACGAAAGGCTCTCTTTCTACTCTGATATGGCCCCGAGTCCTAGATTGTAAGCACAGAGCCCGCAGGCTCGACTGAACACATCACCAATCACACTCTGAAAAACCAACCCAAACAAATGGCAGCCTCAGGATCTCCCCACGCTGGGCTGAAAGCTGCCTTCCAGGCACAGGGGATGACTCAGCACGGCAGGTCTCTAAACAAACATCACCATACTCTCTCTACAGGGGTGGTCCTCCCCAAACAATACACTCTGCACCCCTCAGCATGCACTCGTTTACTAACATGAGCTTAATTAGAAGGGGGGGGGGGGGGGCAAGTGAGAATTGGTCTAACACAAACAACGCCTCCCCCCTCCCCACTCATGCAGGAAGTGTTTCTCAATGGGCTTTTAATTACCAAGCCTGGCTAGACGCTCTTGGTGTGCTAACACATACAAATACACACTGATACTTGAGAAGACCAACATATTGTTTTCGTGAGGATGGACAGCTGTATCTGGGGTGCATCTTGTCTCCAAGATAAATATTCATGTTGGCGGACTAAGATGATGGGAGTGAGAGGAAACGACTGAGAAACCAGGAATTGGGAGGAGCAGGCAAGGGATAAGGCTTCCTGACCACCAAGCACCCTGAAGAGGTGTGGGATGGCTCAGACCAATGGCAACATAACCAAGCAACATCCACATCTCCTCACATGGTGGATGTTAGTGCTGCTGTCCCACTGTGTGTGTGTGTGTGTGTGGGGGGGGGGGGCAGGGACATACCATGGGGATCATCCTCAGAGTGAGCTGCCAAACAGCTGCCTTCAAACACATCAAACCCATGAATGTCTGGGAGAGCAGAGCCAGTTGGATCTGAAGTCTATAGATGCAAAGGCAGCTATTTATGGTCATATTATTCTCTGCCTCCCCCCCACCCTCCCCTCCCCCATCAGAACACACACTCTCAAATGAAATAGTGTTTTGGCAGACACAGAGAGCAGGGATGGGAAGAAGTATACAAAGATTCCTGTCCAGCTGGCACCTTAGCAAACGCCAGGATAACTGATCTCGGATACAGACGCAAGATTAGGAGGGAGATCTGATGACAGATGTCTGCGGATGACAGATACAGTAGTGTGGTAGTCGCTCTGGATAAGAGCGTCTGCTAAATGACTAGATGTGGTAGAATGCCCTTTACTCACAAAATAGCTTTGCAGAAGTCACATGGAGTTTGAAACCTGGAGAATACTTGCGACTCCCACAAGTTCACAGTTTCCCCAATGGGATGACTACAGTACCCGACTCAGGTAAATTGGGGCAACTTTTAAAAAAAAGGTTCTGATGGCAGTTGGCGGGGTACTCACCCAGAAGTGTGCATGGCAGTTCACAACCATAGTGCGTTCGATAAGCTCATCCGGACACTCCAGGAGGTGATGACCAGAGACCGTGCCGGCGTTGTTGATCAGAATGTCCACTTCCCCCACCTCCTGGCGCACCTTCAATGCGGTGGAGTACACGTTCTCGCGTTTTCCCACGTCACACACATATGTGTAGACCTGGGGCTGGAGAGGGGGCACCTCTTCAACCCCTCCGACAGTTCCTGAAAGAGAAACACGCAGGAGGAATAAGAACGGTGATGCATGCACACATAGTAAGCGCACGAATACAGCAATTTAGTAGTCATGAGTATGTATACGGTTTTATATTAAACTCTACTTGTGTTTTAAAAGACCTGTTGAACTTCCTTGTTGCTATAGCCCTAGAAACTAGAGCGCTCAAGCTGAGGTGAATACATGATACAGTCCGCCCCCTAGGCAACGGCAAAGTAGTACTGCACTAAGGAGTTATGAATGGCATATTTGAATGGGAATTTTAATTGTATTTATTCATTACCGTTGCTCATTTAATCAAACAAAAATTATCTTTCAATTACAAGCATCTGAAATAAATCCGTTTTTTGCGGCCTGTGGGTTTTTCACGTTGTTTTCGATCTCTTAACTATGCCCAGTTAAGTTTGTTGCGAATCCAGTTCCAATCTATATATCGTTAAAATAAATGCGTGTAAACCAAGGCCAACAGTCTCATCATCTACGCGTAAAATCTCCTTATATTGCATAATGGCTACTCACCATCTTTGGACATCGGGCTGTCCAGCTCACGGTAAATCTGCCGCACCATCTCTGCAGTCTCTTCGTTGCTTTCGCTGTTAATGTCCCATAGCACCAGAACTGCCCGTCTACGAGCAAACTCCTTGGCGAAGAGCCGCCCGAGGCCACTTCCAGCCCCGGTGATCACGCACACCTGTCCCGTGACACTCTTTTCCTTTGGACGCACGACCCATTTTGCCCCAGCCGCTAGAAAAGCCCAGAGCACCTTCAATATGACCACGAAGAATTCAGCAATAATGATCATCATCTTAAATGCAATTTCCGACTAAAACGTCAATTGAAATATTGGAACTAGAGAACGTTTCTACTGCGGTTTATAGCCTACTGTTACCATAAGAGGTAGAATAAACTCAACCAGAAGCAAACTGGCAGTGTTGTGGTTTTAGACAAACTGTCTAAATTATCAGTGAAAAACTACCACAAACGATCTGAAAATGCTTTCTGTGTCGTGATAAAGAAAAGACACTGACTTCAGAATGTCGCTTGAGTAGGCTACAGAATCAATCAATGCCAATCTCAAAAAAGCTGAAGTAACTTTGCTCAAAAAATTTTTGGTTGATGTCCGGAATCAGAAATTCAGGGATTCAGTGAGTTGCGAATAGCTGCCAGTGCTGCTCCCTTCTCTTTCTGCTACGGTCAGTACTCACTGATCTCTCCTCAACAGCGTCTCACGCGCTTTTATTCAGTACGCAGTCTGCCCGTCAATGATGGACCCAATAGGCTGAGACTTGAGCGCCTGACATAAGCAAAGGATCGGTCCGTCATCAGTAATTTGCAACAGCCTACCTCGATAACTAGCGTGTGGAACATAGAAATTTGCATTGGTACAACGTTCTGTTACAGTGTGAAATTGTTCTCCGGTCTTGGCAAATCAGACCATTTCATAAGCATGATAGTATATTGGCTTTTATCTTTATTTCCCACTGATGCAGGCTATTTTGAGTTTGAAACCTACTTCTAAATGTAGGAACATGTGGTTATATGCTCTGTGAATATTTGCTGAAAATGTGCTCATAAGTTTACAAGCCTCACAGCTGTACACAAGTGAACTCGGAAAAAATCTGAGGATACCATTGTAAAATAGTAAATAATATAGTAATACATAATATAGTAATAATATAGTAAATTCAGTGTCTGTGTAACCTTACATGGCGAATAAACCGAATTCGGATTCTGATTCTAATATCACCTGACACCACTTAATAGTAGCGTCGGTTGGCCTATTCATATTTGTTAACTAAGTACATGAGCAAATAAGTGTCTAGCCACTGTTTGTGATAATTACTTAAATAGAAAAGAAATATAAAAAATATAAAATGAGTGACGTTATTAAGTAGGGGTCGTCCTATATCGCAATTTGACACATACCGTTATTCATTTCACATGAAGCCGATTTTCATAACACATAGGCTAGGCTATAGCGTGTAATACGTTAGTCTTTATCATGCATATAATGAAAAACATCACGCGCAAAATGTCCCCAACAACACGCCACTGAGTCTGACAGAGTCACTCGTGAAACTAACAGGCGATCCAGGCAGTTCGACAGACAGCAATTGGGGGCCTTAACGTTTTAACTCACACATGCGCAGGAAGATAATTCTCTTTCTCGGTGGATACAATGGCGGACGCAGAGTAAGTGATTCATGCTCCGCTAAAATCTAAGACCATCTATTAATTTAGTTATTATCACGCATAATCTGCATCCAATATCACATGATAAGTTTGTCTGTCACATAGTCAAGTTCACATTTTTTTCAAAACATGCAATATAGTACACAAAAACATCAGATGGAAGAGGCTAGTTTTCACGCCTAAGAAGCGCATTTCATTTCCACGTTTTTAGTGGACTGCCTGTTTCAAAGCGACTGATAAACCCTTTGTATTTTGCGTGTATTTTGTGTTGGCAACAGGCTATAATTTTGTGTATCTCACATTCAGTGTTACAATACCTAGACTCAAGTTTCATACCTAGCTAGCTAAAATTAGCTGGGAAAGATGTTGCCGACTGCTAACTTAATGTTCAAGGCATTGACATTGCTAAGTAAGGCTTTCGTCAACAGTCGAGCATGTATCTAATAAGCTGATAACGTGGTGTCATGGTTTCTGATGGCAAGATGTGTGTTGCTTTACCTTTGCAGGAAGAAGGTTCCGGCGGTCCCTGAGAGCCTTTTGAAAAGGCGAAAGGCCTACGCTACCATGAAGGCCATGCGCATCAAGAAGTTGCTGGCTGACAAAAAGGTACAAAAGCCAATGTAGCATTGTAATTGTTAGTTGAAATGAAAGCTTAAAAATTGTTTTTGGCTGAAGTGGAGTATAAGGTTGTAGTAGTTAGTTGCTCTAACATGATTTTCTTTAACCAGTCTCGCAAAGTGACCAGGAAACTCATCTACAAGCGGGCTGAGATGTATCACAAGGAGTACAGGGAGATGTACAGGCGCGAGATTCGCTTGTCTCGTACAGCCCGCAAAGTTGGGAACTACTATGTCCCAGCTGAGCCCAAACTGGCCTTTGTCATCAGAATCAGAGGGTGAGTCTAGTATCATCAGTCTCGTGCCAAGTAACTCTGCTTTGTGGTTAATGATGCTGAATCTTTTTTCCCCATCTTATCGACCATGGTGAAACTGAACTGAAATATAAGCCAATTGATCTGAAACCACTCAGCTGTCACTTATGTTCAGTGAAATTAGGATTGAATGGAGTCCTAAGTGTTTCTCTCTTGTGCTCCCAGTATCAACGGAGTCAGCCCCAAGGTCCGCAAGGTCCTCCAGCTCCTTCGTCTTCGCCAGATCTTCAACGGTGTGTTCGTCAAGCTGAACAAGGCTTCCATCAACATGTTGAGGATTGCTGAGCCTTACATTGCTTGGGGGTAAGGTGGACTTTACTGTTGTGTGAGACAAGACTAGATATGATGCTGGTACCTGGAGTTGTGTGTTGATGTGGTTAATGATGCTGAATCTTTTTTCCCCATCTTATCGACCATGGTGAGAAATCTGAAAATTTAAGCCAATTTGTCTGAAACCGCATCACACACACAGTGCTGGATAAATAGAGAAACATGAGTAGCCTTTTGTTGTATGACGGGTCTGAAATTGTTGGGTGAACCCATCCCACACTGAATAGATCACTGGGTGAGGACAGATGCTGATAAGCTGCCTGTTAGAACTGGCCTGTTGGACCAGTGTGTACCATCGGTCATACAACTGAATGCTGAGTTTGTGAGCTTGTGCTGCCCCTGATGTAACCATGTGACCTGTGTCTCAGGTACCCCAACCTGAAGTCAGTGCGTGAGCTCATCTACAAGCGTGGACATGGCAGGATGACAAAGCAGCGCATTGCCCTTACTGACAACGCTCTGGTGGAGAAGGCTCTTGGTATGGATGCTTCACTACTACCACTTGCACTGGTCTTGTATCTTGTACATTGTACAGGACAATGGGGACTCTACTTACACTTTTTGGTCTAGGACTAACACTTGGGCTTTGGGGTGGTGGGGGGGAGGGGGGGTCAAAGGGTGTAGAGCTTTAACCACTTAGGTGGGTAAATGTCCCATATGGTGAAGAGGACCATGTGTTATCAAGTCTTGAGATGTCCATTTGTGTCAACATGCATCTCATTCAACTCAGAAGTATCACTAAACTGGCAATGCATGATTTCTTCTTCTCAGGCAAATACGGAATCATCTGTGTTGAGGACCTGATCCATGAGATCTACACAGTTGGTAAGAACTTCAAGCCCGCCAACAACTTCCTGTGGCCCTTCAAGCTGTCGTCCCCTCGTGGTGGCATGAACAAGAAGACCACTCACTTTGTGGAGGGAGGAGATGCCGGGAACAGGGAGGACCAGATCAACAGACTAGTCAGGAGGATGAACTAGGCCATGGTGAGAGGGGAGCACTCCACACTTGTCGAATCAGAATGGGATTTATTCACCATGAAAGTTTGCACAGACAAGGAATTTACTTTGGCAGGAAGGTGCATACAATAAACATATAGGAACCAAATATTTTAATATGTGGACTATCTATACTAAGGGTACATGGGGTACATAAACTAACAGTATTAAGTGAAATTAGAATTAAATAAAATGTATTGTAGTAGTTCAGGATGGATTTCTGTTTTTAAATGTAGTCATTTAGCAGACACTCTTATCCAGAGCAGCTTTTGTAGCGTATTTTGTTGCTGTCATACTAAACATTATTTTGGCCTCAAGATAAGCCACCATGCCATGTTGTAATTGTGACCACATTTAATGTTTGCTTGCACTTAACACATATTTTTTTCCCTTACAGAATTCACGGATTTCTGATGTCTGGAATAAAACATTTAAAGAAAACCCATGTATGTGTCTTGTTTGTCTATAAAGGTGACATGATTCAAGTACTGGTAGTTTGTGTTCTTAAAACTCATAGCCATTCCCTCATCTTCTGTTAAATGACAGTGGTGCCATCTAGTGTGTGTTGCTGGAATTCCAGTTTGACCATGTGAAAATATTTTATGGAGATTTTTATAGTGTACATTTTGTGCTACACAAAGTTTAAGCTTTTGTCTGTTTATACTAGTGGTAAGGAATACACCATGGACATACGTGTATAATAACTTACTACCTGTTTACCTAGTAACCTTGACCTAATTTTGCATCCGTTTTTGAAAAATCATGAGCCTGGAATTACCAGTGCAAAATTGAGATCGACAAAAGGACAAGATGGTCAACTGTAATCAGTTATTGAACATTAACACAAAGAAAAAAAGAAATTCTGTGTGTAGTCTGTTGTCATAGCAACAGTCTGATATTCGGTAGTGGACGCCTAGCTAGCTTTTCCCGCTACTGTAGCTAGCGGGCAAACAAGGTGTCGGGTAGGTCCATTTAGGTGAATATGAACTCATTGGCTATTTGGATCTTGATGACCTGACAGGCAGCAATGTATAGCTTCATTAGCCCAAAGGTGTTAACAGGACAGGCTGCAGTAGGGTCGTTATCTACCGACTGTGACAAGGTCTATTCAGAGGCCAGCCTGCGATACACGCTGCCCGGTCCACTTGCTGCGGTCGACCACACTCATAGTTCAACTTTCGGAGCCCGCTCAAGTACGAGAATACCTGCAGGAAGACCGCCCGGAGTCAAGCCAAATAATCAGTCATTCAGGAGAAAGTGCCTTGGAATTCAGGACAGTAAGTAAGCTGGGCGTGCTTGCATGATTGATAGGGTGTTGTTGATGCAGTGAAACAAGCTACTGTACACCACCGCTACATTAGTTAAATGGTATTCATTCACATAATGGCCACGTATGCCTGCTGTTGTATTAACTGTAGGCTACCCATTTGAATTGTAGGTTCAAGGAACGGAAAAACAATGGATTACAACTGTATATTAGAGGGGTGAGCAAATCAAGAGCTACATGAGACACTGGAGAGAAATGATCCCAATGTTACTTGCTGATGTCTCCATTTTGTTCATTTTATGGTTTTGATGTGTTTGGAATACTCAGGTCAACTTTCATAGGGAGAGGTGGCACGTCTTTAGCCAGATTGGATTCAAATAACAATGGCGAAACTCCCGCCTGTGGGAGACACTTTCTGTTTGATAAGAAGTGGAAAAATGACGAGATGTGTCCAAAGTATGAATTAAGAGGTTTGTATCTCACTTATGCATTATCGTCTCATTTAGATGCGGCAGTGTGTATAAAATTGCTGTGTCACAAGGATGTGCGCGCTTCATACGTAACATCAATGCCTTCTCAAATGCTGCCACTAGATAGCACTCTCAGCACATTGCAATTTAGGCAGCCATCCTCAACACAGCACATACATAACCTGTATTTCCCCTAGTTAAAATCCTTGTCTAGGGTCCTTCCAAAAGCCCGCCCAAACGCATGATTCTGAAACAGCCTTTTAATGACTTCACTTAGCTTTAGTTCGGGACAACCTCGATTCTAATGGCTCTTATTCCTAAATCAGAAACGTGTGATGTACAACCCGTCCAAACGTAACTACCTCAGTAGACACATCTTGGGAGGTAGGTCACATCGTTCTCTTGTGGTCTGCCTCTAGACGAGAGGTTCCTCAGATCCAGTGGGTTAATCCCCCCTCTGCCACGGGACTACCAGGTGCACAGGTCTGGCAACCTCAACCGATACTCCTGCCTCAAGGAGAGGTCCCTCGGCCCAAGTCGGCCCCTCACCCTTGGGTAAGCAGCCCATTTATGAATTAATTGGCCTTTCCATCAAGCAAGCGACCCCCAACTGTACTGTCCATAATATGGCCTCACTCGAGGCACTGTGTAAGAGTGTGAGAGGCAAACTTCAACAGCCTGATAGAAATGTACAGGACTTTTCCCAGAATTTGACTGTTGTTTGAACTTCCAGATAATTACTTCTGTGGATTATTTTTGAGTGTGTGGGGCGGTGGGGGAATTGTTCTTATATAAGCAATAGCTAAATATATTGTTCTGCTTCTACCCAACAGATGCTATGAGAGATATGATCTTAACTCTGGTCCAGCCATTTTATTACCATCTGCCATCTCACTGAACGGCAGACACTCATTATCCATTGATGGCTGCAAACACAGGTATAAGTATAATACCCTTACTGTGTTTTTCATTTGCACAGAAATTGGTCCTAGTCTGTCAGTAACCATCTGCCCTTATCATTTTTTTCCTCACAGACCAAGAGTTGGAAATCGAACTTGCAGCTTATTCACCATAGGAGCTCATCAGAAAAGTAAGCATTGCCTGACCTCATAAACCCCCAGCCCTCATGAGACTCAACATCTGCCCTGACATGTTTTGTTGGATGTGGGCTTAACCTGTTTTAGCAAACACCTCTGTGAAGCAGAAGGTACAAGTCTACTCTCTGCTTCAGAAGGAGTCCTGCATATTTACAACATACAGATTGTCCATATAGAAAGTATAGCAGAACATCATGATCAGAAGTGCATAATCCTACAGTATTTTGGTGGTCAGTCAAGGAACAGTATGTTGTATATGTTTAGGTGCAAATGACATGGATTTAGAACTAACAAACACAAGTTCCCCTGGAGTTCTCCACAGCTCAGTTTTACTCATTGCAAACGTTCCATAATGTACGCTAACTAAAACCTTACTTTCTATTACGTGTTAAACCTAACCACACACATAGCCAAGTCCGCATTTTAGCTGTCTGTCTCTACTGTGTTACAGACACATTTTGCTTGGCCCCTTTACGAATGGATATTGCTGCTACAGGTGTGTTTGATGCATGCTGTCCTGGTGTCTGAAGGTGTTTTCTCTGCGTGTCTACCAGCCCAGACATACCCAGACCCAGTGAGCGGAGCAGCAGCCTCGTTTATCCAGCGCCTGTCAGAGATCTCCTATCTGGAGGGGGAGACGAGCCGACAAGAGAAGATCAAGAAGCTGAAGAAAAGCAGAAAACAGGAGTCCTGACCCGAACCCACACTATGTGGGTTAGGTGCCATTCTGAACCCACACTCGTTGCCAAAGCCCTGTGAACCTAATAAAACAACTTCTAGGAAACCAAGGTGGTTGTTTTGCTGTTGTAGCTAATGTACCTTAATAGGTCGTTGCTGCCATGATTTAGGAGTATGCTGTTCGAGGTTGAAAATGGATTCCTGGCCAGTTTTTCTCTTGTGTCTGGTAATATGTCTTCCGTTGATACAGTACATTAAATGATCAACTCTGCGATGACGTGAACTCTTTGATTTATGTGTTACTACATACTTTAATCTATGGTTTGGTCAGTGTTGATTTTACATTTCAATATTATATATTTTCTGGGTCAGTAAACTAAAAAAAAAAAAATTGACTAGTGTTTTCTGTAATGTCAGATAGTATTGGGACAAACAATTGGGTTTTTGAATAGAATTAACTTACAAAAGAAGTATAGCTTCAAATGCTGTTTGTTTTTTCTTCTCAGAAATCAAGAAGTGCATGTGAAAGTGTTATGTCCAAAGTCTTCCTGAAAATAAATTATGTATTTTTTTGCAACTTGTCTGTGTCTATCACCAAGAAAATCAAGTAACTTGGCGTCCATGCATTTCAGTTAGATTTGCAAAATAATCTCAGTGTCCAGCTTCTGCATTCCATATCCACAGTAAGGACACCAGCTTCTTTCCTCAAGGGCATGGAATGTGCTCTTTTCCCACCAAGTACATTGTTGCCTTGCAATCAAAGCGGGACATTTTGAGTACCTAAACAGTGTCGATCATTGTCTTGAACAATGGGTGCACTGATAGTCAGGGTTCCTGCAGGGTCTTAAAAAGTCTAAAATTCTGAATTTTACAGGGGGGTTTG
Source organism: Hypomesus nipponensis (assembly GCF_054491055.1). Taxonomy (NCBI): domain Eukaryota; kingdom Metazoa; phylum Chordata; class Actinopteri; order Osmeriformes; family Osmeridae; genus Hypomesus; species Hypomesus nipponensis. The sequence goes on along the minus strand of NC_140368.1, from coordinate 4,303,281 downwards.
ACCCCCCCCTTATTAACACTTGGACCCCCCTGAGTTGGCTAGAGACTCCCATTGGGAGAATCCCTACACCCAACTGTAGGTGTGTGAATGAGGGAAGGGGGTTGGGAGGGAGGGAGGGAGGGAGGGAGGGAGGGAGGGAGGGAGGGAGGGAGGGAGGGAGGGAGGGAGGGAGGGAGGGAGGGAGGGAGGGAGGGAGGGAGGGAGGGAGGGAGGGAGGGAGGGAGGGAGGGAGGGAGGGAGGGAGGGAGGGAGGGAGGGAGGGAGGGAGGGAGGGAGGGAGGGTAATTGACAGTCATGAAGATCCCAAAACCCACACCTGGCATCAGTGTAGACACAGACATGACCTGGGGGCCTTGAGGTGCAGAAATAGATAGTGATTACTGAAGCACAAACACTATACAAAGTCCTGTCAGTGAGTCGGACAGATCTCTCTCTAGAAGAGCGATGAGAGAGGGACTGTGTTTAGTCCAGGATAAAGATAATGTCTATGTCCATACAATCAAATAGCAATACGGAATCATCAATCCAGGCTGATTTTGCAGGTTGCCCTTTCATTTGCTGTCTTTTTATACTTCATATTTTATTTGGATGAAAATCAGTGTGTCTCAGATGAAGGCCAACAAAGGCCTACTGTTCGATATTTAGGGTGGAGCAATCATGGTTGACCCCCAAAAAAGTCTGTTTCTGCTTGGCATCATGACAAGGCACATAGAATGGATGTCTCAATCAGAGACAGAGATGGGAAGCAAGTACTTCGTTACTGTACTTAAGTAGATTGTTCTGGTATCAGGCTCAAGGCGCACTTGTTCCGGGAGTACAACGGTACTAGGAATGGTTTGCTGGACCCAATGTTAGTTTCCTCAAGGATCACAATGACTCTTGCTTAGAGACTTGTTGCTCTTGTTGGTTAGTGGTAACTGATTTAAATTGCTGTACTCGCTGTTAAATATTTTATTTTACTGTTGCTTGCTTTTCCACAGGTACACTTGCACTTATAGTGATTCATGTTCTTTAATTGTAACTTGTTTAACTACATGCTCTTATGGTCCTTCCCGTTGGCACTTATTTTGGTTGTTCACAATAAGTGCTTCATGTTATGGCTACCCACAATTGTTGGGGGGCTATCTTGTTGTTATTATCAGTGACCTATGCACTTTGTAAAGCTCTCTCTTGGAAGTCGCTTTGGACAAAAGCGTCTGCTAAATGTAAATCAGTACTTCACTATTTGACTGGCAACTTTCACTCCTTATTATGCTTTTACTACACTCTTATTATGTTGTTATCACACTTTGATTACACTATTGTTACACAGATACACAAACTGTCTGACACTGCTCAGTTTTGCTTTAGTCCAATTATAAATGAGGAAAGAGTGAGAGAAATCTTGTTGGAAATATCAAGGGACGTAACTAGTTTTCTTACTGTGAATCAATTAAGTCACAGACTGGGAGATCAAATAGTCTAAAACAGATTGTATTGGTAGAGTTTGAATGGTAGATTTAAACTTACATTTCAAGTTTCATTTGAGTTTGTTTAATGTCAGTCTCTGCTCCTGTCCTCTAAGGTGTGTGTTTCAGGGCTACGCTCTGACCTAGAAACAGAGAGCCACCCCCTTATTCAGACAGAGTGAAGGGGCTGGATTCACTCTCAAGTGGAGTCTGGGTCTCTCTGCTCTCACTGGGGTCGCTCGTCCTTTCATGTGTAGTCAAACAAAATGACCTGGAACAAACAGTCAACAATGAGTCCTTTAATAAAAGCTGCTCTGGGACATGCCCACCAGTGGTTTATCATCCCAGAGCTGCGAAGCTGGATTGCTGCTGGGAGGATCCAAGGCTTTTATGATTTAGTTTCTTCCTTTCCCATACTCTGGGCCAATGTCATAACAACATGGTACGGTGTTTACTGCAAATCATGACAACAGCTAAAATGTTAAGACTTATTACCTGTTTAGAAATATTTATATGTGCGTGTTATGCAAGCTAAAATAATACTGTTGTTCTACATATCCTAGAGTGCAGACAGAGAAACCCCTCATACTGTAATCTTACTTAAACATGCTGACTGCTATCTTTACTCTGAATGTCAAGATTTTTACTCAGCATGTAAAGATTAACAGTGTCAGACTCCATATTGTAACTTTCCACTCCAAACTGAAAATGTAGTTTTCCACTCCAAGACGCACGCACGCACACACACACACACACAAACACACACACACATGCGCGAGAACCTTAGGATAAAAGGAGACTGACAGTTCTTCAGACTTCAGACAACTCTGTACCGCCATTGACTTGTCTCCTTGCTGCATGCCGCAAGAAATAAACTGCCTTGAGTCCTGTGACTGTGCACGACTTGATAAAATATTTTTCTGACAACCAAGTCAAATGTGAAACTCAATTAGCCGACCAAACATTTCTCCCTTTATAACACTAACAGATTTAACAACCTGTTCATTGCAGTCAGACTGTATTTCTAAACTGACCCTAGCATGAGAAGAGAAGCCAAGCTGTGTTTCACCTGACTTGATGTTTTGCCAGTCTTCTCCCCAATCAGCAGGGATCTGAGAATGCAGCCTGTCCTCCTGCCAAATCCTATCTTTGCCAACCGGGAGTATGAAAAGGGCCCCAGCTTCGGCTAAAAGGTGAGTGTTGGCTAGGGTTGGGTTAGGCCATTCATGACCATCCCGTTAACAATTAGGAGGCTCACAGTATTACTTTTATCTTCATTACCAACAGACTATATCTCTGGCATCTCTGACTAACATGGGACGTGCTGCACAAAAATGTTCTATGCTCACCTCTCTGGCTCTGTCGACAGGATTTCGCAGAGAAAAACAACAGACCAGTAAAAATTCTTCTCCGATAAGGGGCATAACTTATCGCCTGACTGTTGACTGTGTTGTCTCTCCGGTTGTGAAACGAGTCTGAACTCCTTCAATGGTCTTGTAAAGAGGTTGTTACACAGTGATCAAAAGCAAATAACGGAACAAATAAGGTACAAGTGGTAAATGCTGCACGCTGCCGGCCCAGTGGTGAGCTCAATGTGTTCAAGCAGGCCACTGAGGGGTCAAGCCTTTGTCCTTGGTCATAAAGAGAGGTGATCTCAAAGCTTTGGGAACATGGGGTTGCCTCACAATGTTTGTGCACAGGTGTCTTTTCCTTTCCTTTGAGAGTTTTAGCTAGAAAAACTTCACTTGGGTTAAGTTGTTTGACGACTTCATTTCATTTTGCATATATTTTCCAGCAGCTGCAAAGTCCTGTGCTGCTCTTATTGATCTGTCATCGTCAGGTATGAAAGTACAAGTTAGTTTGAATGAGGTGATGTCTGTTCGGCAGCAACAAACAAGCAGAGGCATGAGTAAAGTGTGAGCAAATGACATTGCAAATTCTCACACCGGCCTTCTCTGCATCGTTTAAAGATTATCTTAACATTTGCATCTACAGTTGCTGGTTGTAGATGTATACTCTTACAACATGGGATAGATAAGTGGTTCTGATCTTGGCAGATTCTTTCTCAGTTTCATTAACACACGTGCACACACACACACATACACACAAACACACACCCTATTGAATGAGCTATGACCTGGCTAATGCCCTCCATCCCCCCTGAGTGAGAGTTATAGTGTGATAGGTGATGGATGTGTCCATACTCTCTAATTAAACCCTGAGATGAACACCATCACTCCCCCTCCTAAAAGACTAGGGTCACGCTTCCCTCTGCCTCCATCCACTCCCCACAGCATGTCCCAGCTGCCCATCCAGGAACACGCTTTATGCCAGCATGTTGATTTACATACGTGTTAATGGCCAACGGGTGGGGTGAGGGACGCAGCGGGGCTATATTGCAGGCGGAGGACCGACCTTCATCCCCACCTCCATTCTCCTCCTCATCCTCGCTGTCTTCATCATCACCTTTCCCCACGGGGGCCAAGGTGACTTGCTGGTTGGCAGCGCCTCATCAGCCCCTTGGAATGATGTGAAACATGGAGGTGTCCTTCTGCAGGTGAAGGGGCTCCCATCCATTACACACCTGACAGCCATTTCTGCTAATTAATGATGCCTCGTTAGAGGGCTGACTCATCATGTCAGCAGAGTGGAGAGTTGGAGAGTCGGGATCAGAGGATCAGAAGTAGACCAGGTACAGTGTGATGGTATCTTTGAGCTAACAGATACATGCCATTTGTCCGTTAGCAATCCTGGAACGTGAATTAGGGGCGTGCAGCTGCAGTACACTCGTGTAATTAACCGAAATGATTAATTCATGGAAATGTGGATGTGGAATACAAGAAAGTACTGTTACAGTTGATGCGAGAGACATTGATTGATGGCGAGGATGTCCAGGATCCTTCACAGCTGTGGTTGTCCTCTCTCTCTCTCTCTTTCTCTCTCTCTCTCTCTCTCTCTCTCTCTCTGTTTGTCTCTCTTTCCCTGTCTCTCTCTCTCTTTCCCTGTCTCTCTCTCTCTTTCCCTGTCTCTCTCTCTCTCTCTTTTCACATTTTTGCACAGTTTACATTACATTTTTACCAGCACAGATTAGACACATTTAAAAGAAAAATTACAAGGAAAAAAAAACACGTATATACACACATGGAAATATGATGACTGCATAAAGGGAGTTCTATGTTTTTAACTGTGAGCAGAGGAGTGCAGACTGGGAGAGACAGAGACAGCAGTAAATTCTCCAGATAAGGTAGAACAAAGAACTTCATTCAATACACTGCCACACAGCTAAAGCCGTCAGGAAAAATAAATACGTTAAATTAAATAATCCATGCCTCTAAATCTTACTGACCGGTCAAACATTTGTAAATGCCTCGTAACTCATGTTTTGCATTTGACAGTGAGGACGGCTGTATGCAGGCTGTTGTGAGGAGAATGGCATTTTCATGTGACTTGAATAGAGGGTAGAGAGAGAATGAGAAGGAGATAGACAGAAAGAAAGAAATAGAGAGAGTGAAAGAGAGAGAGAGAGAGAGAAAGAGAGAAAGAGAGAAAGAGAGAAAGAGAGAAAGAGAGAAAGAGAAAAGCAAGTCAGTGCTGATCGATGTTGGTCAGCGACCATGCTGTCACATCACCGTGACAACAAGTATCGGAAACAAACAGGTCAAACCCACATCCATTGGTGAGTAAAGTATTTGTCCCCATAGTGGCCCAGGACAGCGGTTACCATGGAGACCAGAACTGTTTCGGATTCCCCATGCAGACGAGATTGACCTGGGAACAACTCCACTGTCTCCTCGACTCCTGCACAAGAGCCTGAGGCATGCTGTTCACTATCACTTTGTACTCTGCTCCACCACCCCTCCACCCCCCCCACCCTCCTCCTGTTCCTCTCATATTCCTCCACGTTCCTGGAAGCGTCGTTTACATGACAGGAAGTGTGAGCCTAACATCGAGGAGATCATGTGATGGTATAATGCACAGCGCTCTGCTTGATACCAATACCTTACGCTGTCTTTGATGTCACATGAAAATCCACAGCAGAGCCGACACAGGCCTCTGGGAGAGTCTCCTGTTTCATCAATGATTTAGATAATGTGCGTATGCCTGACCAAACCCAGTCAGAACAGATAAAAGGTGTGTTTATGTGTGTACGAGAGAGATAGAGAAGGAGGGAGAGTGAGAGAGCAAGGGTGTGCATGCTTTTCACCTAACAGGATACATGAGACTTAGGTTGTCTGCAGTGAATGCTTAACCATCCACATGCACACTTAAGCACATACCCACACAGGTATTTTCTCAAACAAGGACAGGATGTCAAGGGTGAGAGGCCTGTCAGACTAAAACACACAGTCTTTGATGTGCATTTCTAACATGCCTTTACTTCGCAAACACTCTCAGACTTTGATACAGTTGGAATTCCCAGTCAGCAAGCATCGTTTGGACCAAATGAATAATTTTCAACAAGTTCACTTTGTATATTTATCTTAAACTACAAAAGCAGTGTTTAAAAAAATCTGTTGCAGTTTTATACAATAGAAAACCCAATATAACAATTTCCAGACACCTGTGTCAATATTTGATCATAGAGGCTGGTTTGAATAGATAAGTTCTCTACTCCCTGATGTTGTCTCATAGTCAAATTCTTTTGACACTCCCTTTTTTCATGGGTCAGATAAACTCAATAGAATATTCTCACAACACAACTCGGAACAATGTGCAAGAAAACATCAAAACACACTATCCATTCTTCAAGAGGTCACACTGGTCTTAGTAGGCAGGCTGAGATCCATCTGCCTGCTTGATGGTGATGAAGGAGACTATTAACACTGCTTGACCAAGCTGCTCTTTGACGCGAAGGAGAATCAAAGGCTAGGAGAGAGATGGTCAGTAGGAGAGGGGCCAGAAGAGGCCATCTCCCCTCTTCAAACATCTCCTGGGTTCATGTGCAACAGGGGGGCTTAACCTGGGCGTGGCTTCCTGTCAGGCACAAGCTCCTCCAGGAAGCAGAGCGCAGGAGTGGAGGCTTAATAGAAAGCACTGCTCATTCATCCAGGGCCCCTGTACACACACATCTGCACTATATCAATAATCTGCCTGTCAGCATTGGAGATACATTTTGATTTGAAGGGGACTCAAATTGGTCATAGAACATTTTAATGTAATTTAAATGTATCCAATACAAACTTGAGGCTGGCACAAATTATTTCGCAGGCACACCTCTTGCAACTTGATCTCTCAATTTCATTATGTTTTTTTTTGTCTCTAATGACTCTTGAATAAAATAAGTACTTAAAGAAGCTTGATTTGTGTAAGATGGGCCTGTGTAGAATCACAAAAGCATGCTGTCATGTGCTTTCACTGTCGAACCTTGTAGAAGTTATGAGACTGTAGCTGTGAAGCATCACATCCACTACACCACAGTGAAGTCACCTGATCAGGCAAAGATTCCCAGTGGGACGGGTACTGACAGTGACCCGGTGTAGGCACCATTCCATATTTAATCCATGCTATCAGGGAATCTCTTGAAATCCTTTGGTCGGTCTTATAAGCATATATAAACAGACATCAGGGGAAAAGTAAAAGGACAGAGGGAGGTGACAACCAAAGGGTGACCTGTACGAGGGTACAACAACCCCACACCCCTGCCGCTATGACCTGGAGCCTGGCCAAAAGCTCACATTCCTCCTACTGCCTCTATTGTCTCAGGCTGAGACACAAGGTGGCACAGAGCTGCTGGGCAAGACCGACTTACACAGAACAAAATACAGTGAGAGGGAGAGATAGAGAGAGAGACTAAGAGAAAGAGAGTGAATAAGAGCAAGGTGGAGGGAGGGTGGGCATGCAACTCCGCCCCTCCTCTCTCTCTCTCTCTCTCTCTCTCTCTGTTGTGTTCGTGAGTCTCCTCCTGTTGGACAGACAGGAGGGAGGGACTCCGTCTGAGAGGGAAGGAGTGATTCCCTGGAGGGTAAGGTCTGGGAGTGGGACAGAATACACCCAATAGGCACATCCCAGTGTGCACAGAGACAGATTGAGCAGAGCCTGAGTGGAGTTGCTGCTTCTTTGGGCTGCAGAGTAGTCCTACTGCTAGGGGAAAACAGAGGGGTGGAGTGGAGAACAAGCTGGACGCAGGAATTTCAGGTCACAAGGGCTTGTGTGGCAGCTTTAGCCTGGACTAGACTGGGTTGGACTAGGTCGGTGTTCGATCTCTCGACTGACACCAAGGCAGACATGTAGCCTGTAAGGGAGTAAACACACTGAGAAGAGCACACACGTAGAGACTGTGTGGGTAAGACAGACACATACACAAACTGTCTTCTTTGCATTTGTGTGGGTAGCACGGAGGTTGCCATTTGGTGTGCCCCCCTTTTTTAACACCCTATGATGTGGTCCTTTGGGGAGTATGGCAGCATGCTGTTGGTGGCAGCTACTCTGGGAATGTACCACTTAGTGGAGGGGGGGTGCTCTGGAAAGTGTTGCCAAGGCACAGACCTTACCTGCGTTACGACCGATTGGAGGATGGACCGAGTTTATGGAACGTGCTACTGTGACGAGGGCTGCATCAGGACCAAGGACTGCTGCTTCGACTACTCCACAGAGTGTCCAGGTAGGATACGTCCCTATACTACAAGTCAGACATCAAAACTGAGCCAAAAGAAAGAAATAGAAAGCCAGCAAACACAACAACTGCACATGCGATAACGTTGAAAAGAAATGCTGTCACTTTTTAAAAGAATGGCACCTATACTGGGCAACACACTTGATATTTTCTTGTACGACTCACCAACTGGCAAACGTCCATACTGTAAGTTCCCTCTGTATCTGAGAGCCTCTTGATAACTATCTCCAGCTATCTACCTCTGGGCCCAGGGCAGTCTTGTCTCAAAAAAAATGCTTTCTCCTCAGTACTGTACACTGATACTTCTGTCACGAGGCATGAGGGTGATATAGAAGCATTGATAAGTAACTGCTGGGGAATGTCAATCACATTATCCTAAATGTATCTGAATGTATTAATCATCAGATTTTCTAAGCAGTTTTGGTATGATGGATGAACACACTGCACCTCATCCACATCTTACATTCTGCTTAACATCAAAGCTTGAATCTAAAAAAAACTTGAGGGTCTACTGAAAAGAAAATCACAGGATTAACTGGCTGAATGGACTCAAGTTCATTTGGCCTGTTCTTAAGCCACTCAGGGTTTAAGAGGAAACACAAATTCTTCAAGTCCAAATCAATTTCCAACCGAGTCCAACTTCCACTTCAACAGGTTACATACTCTACTTTGCATGACCACTCCACTGGAAAAGTGCATTCATTAAGACACTGTTGATTGTCTAACTACTCAGTGACAGACATTGCTGATTGTATTCATGCACCCTTCTGTTTTTCGAAAACAACTCCACAAAGAGACCAACGATGTAACAGTTGGTTACTGTTCAGTAGTGAGTTTAGGCTTAGTCCTGGTCCCCCACCTCATGTTGGTCCCCCACCTCGCGTTGGTCCCCCACCTCGTGCTGGTCCCCACCTCGTGCTGGTCCCCACCTCGTGCTGGTCCCCCACCTCGTGCTGGTCCCCACCTTGTGTTGGTCCCCCACCTCGCGTTGGTCCCCACCTCGTGCTGGTCCCCCACCTCGTGCTGGTCCCCACCTCGTGCTGGTCCCCCACCTCGTGCTGGTCCCCCACCTCGTGCTGGTCCCCCACCTCGTGCTGGTCCCCCACCTCGTGTTGGTCCCCCACCTCGTGCTGGTCCCCCACCTCGTGCTGGTCCCCCACCTCGTGCTGGTCCCCACCTTGTGTTGGTCCCCCACCTCGCGTTGGTCCCCACCTCGTGCTGGTCCCCCACCTCGTGCTGGTCCCCACCTCGTGCTGGTCCCCCACCTCGCGTTGGTCCCCACCTCGTGCTGGTCCCCCACCTCGTGCTGGTCCCCACCTCGTGCTGGTCCCCCACCTCGCGTTGGTCCCCACCTCGTGCTGGTCCCCCACCTCGTGCTGGTCCCCCACCTCGTGCTGGTCCCCACCTTGTGCTGGTCCCCCACCTCGTGTTGGTCCCCCACCTCGTGCTGGTCCCCACCTCGTGCTGGTCCCCCACCTCGTGCTGGTCCCCCACCTCGTGTTGGTCCCCCACCTCGTGCTGGTCCCCACCTCGTGTTGGTCCCCACCTCGTGCTGGTCCCCCACCTCGTGTTGGTCCCCACCTCGTGTCTCCCGTGTGTGTGGCCCTCCAGCCCAGCCGTGTGTGGTGACTGAGTGGAGTTACTGGAGCGGCTGCTCCCAGCCCTGCCAGCCCTCGCTGAGAGTCCGCCGGAGGCACATCCTGCAGGAGTCGAGAAACAGCGGAGAGCCCTGCTCCAGTGTGGAGGAAAAGGCTGGCTGCAGGGAATACAGAGACCACCAGGGGACTCACTGTGGAGTCAACATAGGTACACATGCTGCCATCACACACCCACACATTTGAATAATTGAATCATTTTAATATGAAAGTACATTTGGTGTATCAAAATGATTCTTTGCTCAGGTCCAGCATTCATCACCAGCATTAAGTTTGGTAGAGGAAGGCCAAAGCATGATATCTATGGAACCTCTCTGGACCCTGGGTATGTTTCTCATCACATTCTACATTACACAATACACACAGATAAGATACTGTATGTATTATCGCAGAAAAAGAGAGCTGGAATTTCAAGGGAAACGAATATTGAAGTCACAGGGTAAGCCTCACTGTGTGAAAGTTCATGGTCATCACTGTGACCCTTATTGTGACAAAAACAGCCCATTAGCCTCTCAGAGTAAAGTACACAAATATGCCTGCTCACCTGGACACCTGGATGTGACACACACACACCCACTATCCTGTCAGCTTTATGAGTCTTTGCAAAGCCCTTTGAAATTAAACACTGCTCTCCGAAACATGAATGGCAGTATAGTAGCCTACAAAGAACTGAGGCCTGAAGGGGGGGTCAGATATGAACAGACAGACCACACCCAGCTTTAGGTCTGCCTGACCAAGATCTGAAACAAAGACTCATAACACTGTCAACATGGTCTAACTGCATTCTACAAGAGTAATGTCAATTGACAATACCAAAAAGGGGTACAGCTCAGTGGTAGAGCATTTGATTGGGGATCAAGACGTTATCGGTTCAAATATTCCTGCATGGTGCTTTTGCTCATGAATAGATCAAGTATTTAAAAGAACCTGGCACCAACTGCATATATCCAACCTGTTCTCTGCCAGATTCTGTATGAAATACAAGATGGAGTCTCTCACCCCTCACTGCACAGTGGAGAACCAGCCACACACACAATGGATGCAGTACTTAAGGGAGGGTTACACAGTCTGTGTGGCCTGCCAACCACCTGCCATGCAGAACCACAGCAGCAGCTGCCATGGAGACGGTCAGGAATATGACAGGTATGGAGACCCAGGGAGATCAACTGGGAAAATGTACAAAAACTGAAAGACAAGCTCCCTACACAAGATGTTGTCAGCCTTTTCCTGTGCTTGAGCTGTAACATGTGACTCGGGAAAACATGTTCGCACACACACCAACACACAGCCGTGAGTGTTGGAGTGACCACAGTCATGTCTTTGTACTGAGCAGTCTGGACCCCTCACCACTCTCCTGTGAACATGACCTTTGCACATTTCTAAAACGTGGTATTGGTGCAAGTGTTCCTTTAGAGCTGAAACTTGCCCTACATATCACCTCCCATCACTCTACTCCTTGCAACAGAAAATGCCCCAAATAAGCCCTCCTGCTAAAGGATTTCACCGGTTAAGCACACTGAACTCTACTTGATATTGTCACATTGGCCTTGGTATTTGACATCCTTCAGTTGCTAACAAACAGCTTTCTTAACACTCACATTAAACGTCACCATGAGATGCTCTGACAGTATGTCCCTGTGTGTGTTGCAGTGATGCCCTGCTCCACTGGCAGGCAGTGGGGAACCCTCGCTGCAGAGGGACTTGGAAGAGAGTCCAGAGGACCCAGCACTGTTCCTGTCCGCAGGTTCACAGCTTTGTCTTCATTTAAGTCTCAACATTCATCTTACCACAAAGCACGACTGGCTGAGATACTTCCAGCTGGACCAGAATACCACATGTTATTTATTACAAGATTCAGCATGCATTCAGTAAGTTATAGAGACATAAACACACTGCTCCACCATTATACATCTCATGAGTCACTAAAGGAGGACAAAGAAATGATACAAATAGAAACGGCTTTAATGTCAGCCATTTGGTGACTGGAATGTGATCTGTCCCCATACACACAAAGCACAACCCCTTACATTTGCAAGATGAATTGAAAAGTATGTATATTACAACTTGGGTAAAATGTACAATAAATTGAATACAATACATTTTTCCCCAATGTTTTGAACACAAATCCCATCTAGTTAGATAAGGATAGGACGTTTTTCGCCCTCTGCTGGTAGTAGTTAAACTTGACCTACTCAAAACATGCCACCATATTTGTGGAGCCTTCACACACATTACAGTAGAACATTCTAGCAGCATATGTCCAAGCTCCTATGATGCATAACTATGAAGGAAAAAGTGAACAGCAGGTGGTCAAAGCTGCATCCTTCAACAGAGACACGGGCCATTGAGTTTTGTATGTTGAACACATCAAAAAGCGATGCACTGCATTTCATGCTAAAACAGTGTACAGTCAAACGTACTATCAAGACATGGGTTCACGTCCACGAGCATAAAAAGTTGCCCCGAATGCAATTCATTTAGGGCAGCTCAGGTAAAATCAGACAACATCTTTAATCCATAAAACGCTTCTTCAGAATCCTCCAGCGGTCTTTGAGCATGACACCGGTGCGATTCCCAAAGTTGTAGGAAAGCAGGATTTTAGACCACTTTCCCTCACCGTAGCACTTGACGCCCTGAATGATCTTCTCATCTTGCAAGGCTGTCCACTGACAAACGAAACCACACAGGCCATGAGCTAGCAGGAACACACGACAACACATGGTGCAACCCCTCATGTCTCAAAGCTTGACTTATTTCTGAAAGCTTGCAGTGTCTGCTGTGCAGCCTCCGTTCTGGACCTCCCTATCCAGGTGAACATTGGTGTTACTGACCTTCCGCTTGGCTCTGCTCCTCGACGCATGGCGGGCTGGTGAAGCGGCTGCCAACTGCAGCCGATCTCCGTCTTCTGATAATAACAGGCGCAAACAAACGGACTCTAGTTTTCAAATGTTTCCTTTCCAGTATTATTATCTACTGATAAACCCACGGATGAATTATCAATCGTTAGCTTCAGAGATGACAAGTAAAAATGGAATGAACATACAAAGTACACACACATACAGTATATAGGTGAACACAATGTAAAGAAATGGCTGTGCTGGATCACGTTCTGATGGAAAGGCAGAACCCACCTCCGTTTCCGATCCTCCTGAGTACAACCACGGGCTTCTTGCCAGATTCAGGTTTCCACGGTAGCTCATTCTTAGTTGACAGCAGTTTCTTTTTGGGTCTGAGGAGAAGCACTATATCATGCGAGATGTTCTGTTTGCCCCTGCATTTGCCCCTAATGTAATTGTCCATAACTCTCTGTGCTGCCTTGATGACCACATGTACGGGCCAAGTGACAGACTGGACCATGCTGCTGGCGTGAGCGGTGAACATTCACATAGCAAGGAGACTCAATCAATCACTCAGGGCAGAACTGTGTCTTTTATACTCACCTCTTAACCGGGGTTTCTTTGTTACTGTATGAAACAAGGCACATAACATATTCAGACTGGAATATTAAAAGCAATATAGACAGATGATGAAACAGCAGCGCAGACTACTGTGGACGGTTATGTTTTTTTTTTTACGCCAGACCGTTTTCCATGGAGAATATCTGAACAACGACTTACTCCTGGGTGACGGGGGTGGATTCACTCGTTGACTCGGATTGTGTTTCACTCTCTTCAGTCCCTGTGTCCTCCAGCTGGTCAGCACATACCTTAACCACCTTGGTGGCAACCTTGGTGGCAGCCTTGGGGACAGATACAAGCTTTACAAACACACAACTAGCTGGGTCGACACTGCTCTCAACCTTTACCCAGCAGCTACAACATAAGAGAACACCTCATTCAACATGGTTGAATACAAAACTGCAGATCTGACTGACAGCTCCAATTAGATCTGACTGTTAATGCATGACCAGGATCAGTCAGTGGACCATTACTCATAGGAAAGGGCTTGACTAGCAGCTAGTGCTACAGGCCTCTTCAGTGTTTCATAGGATCCACAAGGAACAGGTCACATTATGGGGAATATGGTGGAGCAGAAAATTGGTTCCCATTATTATATCTAAACCTTTTCCTGTTTGAACAATGGCTTGGTTCACTGGAGCACACATTGGCATCAGCCAAGACCATCTGGCTCCTTTAAACATATTGAAGTTCACACTGACTCTACTTCAAGATAATAATATATAATGTGTTGATCAATAAATCTGGCGGGGTTGACTATTAGTCCATACTGCTGGCAGGTTCAGATGCTTCCTGTTAGTAGGCAAACATTGAAATGTGTTTAGCACCTTGAGGAGGAAGTCACAAGGGTGCAGTTTCAGGTAGGCCTCCAGAAAGTTCTGGATGGCATCCAGTAGATGAGTGAAGCTGAAGTTGAGGAGATAGGCATGGTTGGTGTCCTTCCTCTTTATGATGGATGACAGCTTGATCCCCAAATTCTGTGGAGGGCCAGGGGTACAGCTCTCACCAAATGCCAATGCAGAGGGGAAGGTTATAAAAATGTATTTCATGAGATAATCAAATAATAAATAAATAAATGTACAAGATTGAATCTAACCCGTGGGATTTTACATTCCTCCAACAGCCACTTGAGGACAGTGGAGGCCATGGAGCATTGACCTGTCTCCAAGCACACAGCCACCGACTGGAGAAGAAGCAACACATATAGTTTTTCTTATCTTTAAGTGATTAACGTATGTTAATCAAAAGCAAATGCACATGCACAATGCCAGCCGTTAATTCTGACTAGCAACATTATTATCCAGTCCTGAAAAGAACGGTACGGCACTTTCCTAGAAATAGAAAGATCAATCGGGCCTGGGAACAACAACAAAAGTGAAAAAAGAAAAACAACAACAAAAGTGAAAGCTGTGGGGCATTTGACCTTACCTGAACATATAAGAGATTGGTAATGTCCTCAAAAAGACGGTCGTCCGCCACCGTTTCTTTGAGTAGTTTCCAAATGTTGATGGCAGAAATAAGAGGTGTCACTTCAACCCCATCATAATGCATGTCTGTAACGAAGATTAACGCAACTGACGTTAATACCACCAGCTGATGCTAGCTACTGTATTTAAGCTAATGGCACAGGCTATACTTCATTAAGCTTTGCAAAAGATTTGTAACTTACCCAAATCCTTCCCGTGCATTACCCTCGTGACGAACCCCGCTATGCTTCTCTTCTCAGACAAATCGAAATTTATAAGAGGCATACTCCCAAGTATAGCTGCAATTAAATTCAAATATGTTGATATCAGTTTGGTGCCACTGTACCGTAGTATCTTGCTGGTTGTTTAGCCCAGAGCCATAGGTTAGCCTAGAGAAAAATTTTACATCACAACTTACCGTCCAAATTAATGACCGTTTTCTCAAATTCCTCTAGTTGATCCTCCTTAAAGTAACGACACATACTGACAAAATGAAAGTCAATCATCCATCGTTTACAAAGAGTTGTAACTTCCGAAAATTCCACCATATCATCATTTGTGCTCGGTGTCTTCAGTTGACTTGTATCAGCCGCCATGTCTGTGTGTTTTGGAAACTTTGAAGGGTTTGTGTTTCAATTTCCGCGCGACTACAAAAAGAACGTTAGCTTGGTTCTGCAGGGACCTCTAGTGTCTCGGAGGCAACACTGCAGCTGTATGTAAATAACGTGGTTGGTGTATAAATATTCATCAGAACCTTTAAAATATTATCCAAAGTTAGATCATTACTATAGTTATTCCCCGATCAGTTCCATAACCCCTATACAGGACCCACGTGTCACTGTGATAACATCACTATGACTAAATCTTGAAAAAACCCAAGACTATACTCTCTCTTCACTAGTCTTCCACAGTAGTCTACGTACGTTGATCTGATTTTCACAATGCATGTAGCCTCTGCGGATATTTATTTTAAACGTATTGCTTACAGAGAAAAAAAGGCTCGGTCAATTAATTGTGTGCACTGGAATGAAAATACCGTTTATTTTATCACTGCTGAATTTGTTAATTATAATAAGGGCGCCTATTGCAAGTTTGCAATTTTAAACATGACTGTCTTGAGTTGATTAATGGAACAATTATTGCCATTTGTGATTGCTGGAACTGATGAATTAGTGAAACTACATAGTTTAGTAGTAGTAGCAGTAGAGTCTTTATACATTTCACTGTTTGCAAAAAAAGGAGACACACACATCAGTTATATACACATTTATTTGTTATCCTGCATATGCTAATAGACATAATGGGGAACAATGCTCTACAGAAATGTTGACATACATGTACTATAACAAAGTGTTCTGTGGTCACATACAGCTTGGACTACGACATGCATACAAATATGCTGCTTTGTACAGAAACAGTCTGCAGCTCAAAAAGTGTCTACTGGTACTGTCCTTCAAAACTGAACAAGAGTAGAGTTTAAAACAAACAAAATCCAAAAATAAGAGGCAGAATACACAAAGACATGGTAACAAACAATGTAGCATTATGGATCATGGAGTAGCAGGGTTGGGTAGTTATGCATGGAGGAAACAGAGACCATTCTCTCATAGAAAATAAATGACACAACCTTGTTGCTGTTTACTGTATCACAAAAGATAATAAGAATGTGACACAGTATGAAACAACACAGTCCTTTTGCTGTTAGCTCACAGAGTTAATTTCAGCATCCACACACTAACATCATCCCAAAGGAACCAATCCAATCAACCCAGTTTCTTTACTTTACCTGTATAATAAAGGACTTCTATCCACTCACATGGAGAGGGGGATAAATACAAATGAGAAGAAAAAAAATAACTGTAAACTGATAGTATAAACAGGATTTTCAAAAAGACTAATGAAAATAAATAAATATATATATTTATATTCATGAACTTGTCAGCTGATTTTCACATAATGGATCACTTTACAAGAAAATAACTTCACAGAGAACTCACTCGTAAACAAATACATGTTTTAATGATACTGGAAGTCTGGGCACACTAACAGAATGACGGACAAACCATGGCTGACCCCTGGTTGAAAGTCTGCATCCACCGCCACAGTCACAAACATCCCAACATCTTTGCCCAGAAACCCACTGTACCCACCATTTACCAATGGACCAAAGTTCCTGTAAGCATGCTATGGGGATTTGAGAACCATAAGTAGTTGTAGCGTGGTCAGACTAGGCTAAATGGCTGCACTTGGAGCAAATCAGTTCAATTCATCCAATGACCAAGGATATTTCTGTTTGAGTTAAAATATGGCTTCAAATTGTGTCTTTCTGTCGATCTATCTGTTGAGCTGGCTGTCCATTTAAGCACTCAATCAACGTAAAATGCATTCAGTCTGAGCTCGAAGTCCACTAGTTTTCTGAAAGACCAAAGACACACCCACATTCTCTGTGTGTTCCTCTCCATTCCACTAGTCTGATGGGGCTGAAAATGGGGGCGGAAGATATTCAGAGGGCAAATAATGGCTGCTCCCTGTTAAACAAGACATCAGTGTGGATTTGACAACATTATCTTTAAAAAGTAGGAATTGTTTAACATTACCTGTAAAATAAAAACAAAATCTATCCAATCAGAACATCACAGAGTTATAGAAAACCTGAGAACTCAACAATATTACTGGCATCTATTACATAAAGACCTGATTTTTCCTATAAAATTAGAATTTTCTGTACAGTGCTATATGAACAAAGCCAAATGACTTGCTATCTTCTCATAAACAGCTTGTTATGAAAAGGCACGCATAATTTCCACCACCATATGGCAGGAAATTGTGGCCGTGCTTGATTTTGGTTTAGAAAAAATAGAATCATTCTCAACATAAATTCACAAAAAAAAAAAGAAAAAAAAGAACTTTGTCTGTGGCCACTGAAATCCTGTTTTAATTTGAAATAAACACATGTTAGACTTCTGCAATTTATAAAAGGCCCTTATGGTCAATTTGAATGTCTATCCCCAAAGCCAAATCAAAATTGAGGTCCATTGCCATCTGGCATTAGGGTGACTGAAAGTACACACCTGCCACAAAGTATTCAAAGCAAAATCAAATGATCTGTTTGCATCGAAATTATGGTGTCAGCAACACTGTTATTTCTTTTTATATTAAAGATACATTATCTTAAAAATACAAGTAGTTTCTGCCTGTACATTTACAAATCCCACAGACAGAAAATAAAGTGCCACAATTCTTGGCCTGCATAGTTTGCAGTATGCTGTATTGCACTTCCCACCTCTCCGAATCAATGAGAACCAACATCACCTTGTCATCCACCTTGTCCCAGTTCTGTTCTGGTATATGTGGCTTCCTCTAACCCACTACTAGTCATTTTTCACTCAGCCAACTGCCATGCCAAAGCAATATGTATATATTCCAGCAAGTAATTGGAATAAAAGGCAACAAAAAAACTGATATTTTCATTCTGTGAAAACAAAAGCGAGAAAGAAAAACTTTGGGTCAAGTTAGACTGAAATCTTGTTTTGTTCACGGTAAAACACAATAATGTACATTTCAAGACACTACAGATATATACAAAAATGTGATAAAGAAAGAGCAGGGTTGGATAAACTTGCAGGTGTATGTAATGTAACAGACGGATAGTACAGTATCTGACAGAAGATGATATGGTGCTGAAGTCACAGACAAACCTAATGAGAACAATCAAGTTGAAGTCATCTACACATTACACTTAATGTTGTTGAGCAGAGAGGATGCACTGACAGATGACAATAATATGACAAAGCATGATAATATTATTGTTTTGGTCCTCTGACAGTAAATCTGACATCTTATTATCATACTTATTTCCTGTATTAGACTATTATTGTTGCATCTGTCAAAGAGAGACCTACAGAAAGAACACCTTAAGAATAATGAGACCTACAGTAATTTAATTGATACACATCATATTTTTATAGACCTTTTCTGCTCTACTTGAAAGCTCTACAACGGATCAAGAATAGGCCAACTTATCTGTTGTGTAATTATTAAAACTACTTTAAGATATCTGAAATCAGCAAGTAAATAATGCAGACAAAAAGCAAATAAGTGGACCAGACTACATAGTTTTTATCAATCAAATATATAATATTTAATCCCCTGGTCCTAACCTCTGAATGCAATAAATTTAAGTTAGTAATTAAGTTAAGCTGAAGCTCCTGAAGTTCTTTTCATCACTGGTTATGTATTTGGCAACTACAGGTATGTACTCAGTTGTGGAATAAAGGGGGTTTAATCCTTCTATCCAAATAAAGTGTGACGGTCATTAAGTTCTCACAAGTTCTTATCAGGACAGTAAAACAAAACAAAACCAAGTATTATGCAAATCATAGACAAGAATGTTAACATTAATTGCCATAAATAATTCAGAACACAAAACATCATAGTGTTGTCATGGTACACATTGCATTTCCACAAAAGGGTAATGATATGTTTTTTATAGGTCGCTACGTTGCAACATTCTCTGAGGTCTCTGAATGCAATCTCCCTCTTCGCATTTGAAATACTTTTCTTTAGCCATCCTGTGCATTGGCATTGCCTTTGTTGTCATCGTATTTACAGTGGAGCGCTTACAGCAAACTAAGCACCATAAAATAACAATTTTTTAAATGCATGCTTTTATGTTCCCTCTGTGCATTTCTCTCTGCTATAAAAGAAAGATAAGGTCCATATTTACATTAGGATATTTAAAATGTATATATACTTTGCTAATTTCTCTTGGTTTCGCAAGAATTTCTTCTTTGAGCCCACCGTTTTCTCCCACAAAGTCTGCCATATTCTGCAACAGTGCTGCAGTCTCACGTTCAGCGAAACACAACGACACAAGAAAAAGGGACTTGTCATGCCATGCAAAAATATCTTTAACTACATTGCTGCACCCTTTCCCTTTGTTTCTCATTCTGTTTTCTTCCACACTAGGCATTCTCCCTGGGGTGGCCCCCCCCTACAGTCACATGCTGGTCTCACAGGTGGGGGAGAGCGTCCCATCGCCAGGAATCAGGTGGATCTCAGGTGTAAACATGTGGTTCTCTACTTTGTGTCCACTTTGGTTGCTGTCAGCTTTGCCCTCCGCACTGGCTCCCACCACACCCTGGGTGCAGTTTTGTGCTGACGAGGAACCAACAGCAGCACCTGCCACCTGCATCAGGCTCTTCTCCTCATGGTTCTCTGCCAACAAACTCTGGTCGAGGGGGTCATCATCTCCTGGAGGGGTGTCCACCACCAGCCTCTGAGGGGACAAGGGGCCGGTCTCCTCCTCGGGGGTGTCTGTGCTGGGGATGAGCGGTGAGGTCTCGCCCTCGGGGGTTTGGTCTTCCAGAAGGCTGGAGCTGATGTCCTGAGGTGAGGTGGTGCTGGGGGGGGTGAGGGGACCTTCCTCGGGAGTCTTGGTGAAATTGACCTTCAACCTTGTGGTGTTCATGGGATTGTTGCCCCTCATCGAGCTCCTGATGTTCTCCACAAAGCTGTCAAAGTTCCCCTCCCCGTCCTCCTGGTTCTCCTCTTCTGGGGACTGAGCCTCGGCACCTGGGTTGACGGGAACAAACTTGCACAAGTCGTCTTTCAGTATGGCGCCCTGGGTTTCTTCAGAGCTCTCATCTACCCTCGACTCCGGGAGGGTCAACTGACTCAGGTCTAGAGAGGCAGGAGCCCTGGGATGTCGGGCGCCACCGTCTCCAGGGGCTCCAGAGGTCCTGGGACCGCCCCCTTCACCGAGCTCAGCAGTGCAGCTGGCGAAGCTGTCCACGCTCGACAGGCTCCGGATCTCCGTGACAACCTTGTCTTTCGGGGCAGGCTCCGAGGAAGGCGGGACCTCCTCCATCTCCAGCTCCACTTCCTGTGTTGGCGCAGGCTCGGGCTGTTGTTGTGGGGGTTTATCCGTCGTGGTGGGGACCCGTGTGGTGCTCATGGTGCTAATGGAACTAGTGTTGAGGTTGGTGAAGGACTGAGACTTGCTCATCTGGTTGTACATCTGCTCCAGTGTCTGGGCATTGAGGTGCTGAGGGCTGCCTCTGTAGGGCAGGGGGCTGCCTCTCCGGTGTTGGGGGCTCCTGGGGAAACGCTCGGGGCTGCCAGTGGTGGTGATGGTTATGCGGTGTGGGGAGGCCATAAGGCCAGAGTCAAGGTTCCTGGTGTCCAGTGACCGGAGGCTGGTGTCGGAGGCGACGCGTTTGGGCGTGCCTCCCCAGCGGCTGGGTGTCAGGTGGTTGTCCTGAGAGCACTTGTCCTCTCCCTTCTCCACCACCACATCCATCAGCTCCATGCTGCGGGCGAAGGCGTCTTTTAGGTTCATGGAAACGATGCTGCCGTTCCTCTTGGCTCTCTCCAGGGCCTCCCGTCTCTTGATGGCCTTCTCCTGCCTCTTCTGCTCCTTGTAGAACTCGGAGAAGTTGTTGACGATGATGGGGATGGGCAGGGCGATCACCAGCACGCCGGCAATGCAGCAGAGACCGCCCACTATCTTCCCTAGGAGAGTCTGCGGATATATGTCGCCGTAACCGACCGTCGTCATGGTGATGGTGGCCCACCAGAAGGAGGCGGGGATGCTGGTGAACTTGGTGGCGTCTTCGTCCTTCTCGGCGAAGAAGACCAGGCTGGAGAAGATCATGATGCCCATGGCCAGGAAGAGGATGAGCAAGCCCAGCTCGTTGTAGCTCCTCCGGAGGGTGAAGCCCAGAGACTGTAGACCTGTGGAATGTCGGGCCAGCTTCAGAATCCTCAGAATTCTCATGATCCGGAAGATCTGTACCACCCTCCTGACGTTCTGGAACTGCAGCACGCTCTTGTTGGACTCCGTCAGGAAGATGGTGACATAGTAGGGCAGGATAGCCAGGAGGTCGATGACATTCAGAGGCCCCTTGAAGAACTTCCACTTGTTGGGGGAGGAGAGGAAGCGGAGGAGGTACTCCATGGTGAACCAGGCGATGCACACGGCCTCGACGTGGGCAAGCTGGGGATTGTCATTGGCCTGGCCGAACTCGTCAATGACCTGAAGTTCAGGTAAGGTGTTGAGCGACAGGGCGATGGTGGACAGGATTATGAACAGGATAGAGATGATGGCCAGAATCTGGAGAGAGGGAGAAATTAAACAGATATCAGTCAAAAAACAGTAAAATATCGTAAAACGTACCTTTCATATTCATGTCATGGAGACAGATTTGATAATTAGTATTCTCTCCATGATAAGCATGAAAACAAACAATATATCACATGTGCACATTTCACTTTAAGAGAAGTTTTGGGTCCATGCGCTGTCATTGGTATATTAATTGACCTCTCTGTGTCAATTTTCTGTAAAAAGCGATCAAATATTCAGATTTTTAAACAAATGCTGAAAAAGAGAGACATTTTTTTATTGATGGGGAAGATTTGGTGCCACCTATTGATTGAATATGTTATAAGTATTTCAACCACACTATTCTAAGTATCTGATGTTGTCTTAAAATAGGTTGCTCAGTTCAATGATGAGTGGATTGTTCACATTAGATTTTCTACACAGAGTTACCAAACATCTTTCCCTTGCCCTCATCAACAGTGTTCTTCTACCTCTGGTAAAGCAGGGATCAAGGTGAAGGTGACCTGTGGTTGTTAGAGGGCTATGAAGAACATTGACTCTTTTGGAGTACACTACAAACTGTTGCTACATCCAATTTGCAGTACAGCTTGTTCCTCCCAGAATAGAACTGAAGGTGTGTTATCAACTCTCTCCCCAACACCTTAGGAAAAAACCGCTTCCCCTGTAAATGTAGAGAAAAGTCACATTGGGAGCACGTCTGTCTTCCTGGGTTTTAAGAGATTCATCTCCTCATCAATGTCATGTCCTTCCATCACAGTGGTCTCAGGCAACTACAGGCCTTAGAACTTAAACAAAAAATTAAGAAAACATGTTGATGTTTATCAAAACATCCAAAACAACAACTCTCACACACACACACACTTACATACACGCACACATACCTATTACCTAGGACTGTGTGCACATATCTCTGAATGAACCATAAAAGACGGGCAAAGATTCAGGATATCCTGTGATCCCCAGGACTCACACAAACACAGATCACTGACCTAGATAGAGAACAATGTGCTGATAATCCAAACCTGGAGTGAATACACCCTCAGACGGTAAAGATAGTGTTGGAAAATACAAATGCTAAAAATCAGATGATTCAGGGATTCAGATGGCTGAGCGAATAGTGAGTCGGGCTGTTAATCAGAAGGTTGCAAGTTCGATTCCTGGCTGAGCCAAATGACGTTGTGTCCTTGGGCAAGGCACTTCACCCTACTTGCCTTGGGGGAATGTCCCTGTACTTACTGTAAGTCGCTCTGGATAAGAGCGTCTGCTAAATGACTAAATGTAAAAGGTAAAATCTTCCTGTGGGGTGAATGGGCAAACCCGTAAGCCCTGACAGGGAACTGATCTAGTTCTAGACTGACAGGGAGGAGGAGGAGGAGGAGGAGGAGGAGGAGGAGGAGGAGGAGGAGGAGGAGGAGGAGGAGGAGGGAGGAGGGAGGAGGAGGAGGGAGGAGGAGGAGGCAAAGAGGAAGAGAACAAAGATGAGTAGGATGTGAAGATGGGAACGAGAAGGGGTGGAAGGAGTAGGAATGGAAAAAGGGACAAGCAGCAGGAGAAAATGAGGAAAGGTGTAGGGTGTAATATCAACTTTAATAGACCATACCTGGCCTGCCAATCCATCTAAACCCTTGGGAAAAGCTGGATATTCATAAAATGATATTACGAGGTCAGTCAATATGCATAAGTGCGTGTGTGTGTGTCTGTGTGTGTGCTTGTGTTCTGACCTTGACACCACGGAAGAACAACCACTACCGCTTCCACCTCTCATCCGCCTCCAATTACTCCTCCTCCTCCTCCTCCCTTCATCCTCCCCCACTTCCTTCTTTCGCCAGGAGAGATGTAACTTCTTTAGTGTACAGTTGGGATTAGCTGAGTTACTGTGCACACCCTTCCTGTGCTCTTCATGCTGCCTCTGCCCACATGGATGGGGGTCAGAAGCGCCTGGCCTCAGCTCCCCAGCTCCGCGGGCCTACCTCGGCGCAGCATCTCAACAAGTACAGCACTTGTACGAGCCGAAAAACCAGAGGGAGAGCAACTCTCTCTTTTGACCTGAGTTATATATTTAGAAACAAATACATGTATGACAGTTTAATGAGGAGAAATCGCATTCCTTCCAAGTGAAGCAGAAGCAACATTCTTTAAGGGAAACAAGTGCACTACAACGAAAATTCCAGGTCCTCATCCAGGTCCTCATCCAGGTCCTCATCCAATACACTGTATCATCTCTCAGGGTGCTTATCTGTAGTGTAATTGGGCGCAGTGACTTCCAAGATAATAGGACATTGTAAGAGCTATATCCTCTCATAGGTGAAGGGAGAGGGCTAGACAATGGCTGGACAACCTCCACTAATACATCACCAAAAACCACAGGCTAATCAAAACGTTTTAGCTCAGTCATGGTTTGTGTGACCTTCTGAGTCCCCAGACTTCATTCATCTCCTTTATCCAGAAAAGACAGAGAGGTGATTGGTTCTCCTGGCAGGAAGTGTTGTTTTTAATTAGCTCTACTTAGGCTAAACCTTTTATCATCTCCCAGACACGGCTTTGTTGAGCTAGTCTGATTGGCCTAGTATGTTGCCATGGTGACCTGAGGACACATCTTGATTGCTTTCTAACCCCCAACCTTTCTGGCAAGCCTGTTTAATTCTCACCCTGGGTCATGGTCACAGAACCTGGTGACCTGCTTTCTTGTTCCGGTTGAGAAAAGGTTTTGCAAAGAATCAGTTCCAAATCAGGTGAGGTGATAATCATTTTATAATTTTTTAAAATTTCCATAAGGATATTAAAGTGTTTGCTTAAAAAACCTGCTCCAGAAGCTGATTGCAACATATGGCTTTACCTATTAAAATAAGAAGGAAACATTTTGAAGTTGTACTGAAGCAGAAACAAGTAGACCTGTGGAATATGCTCAAAAAGCTCACAAACACAAACACACAATCTTTCCAAGGACCCTCATGTGTCATTGCTGGCAACTGGCACCTCTTTTCGCCACTGAGCCTTCCTGAGGTGTCTGGAACTGACCTTCTGTAATTGAGTGGGAGTAGTTAAGAAAATCAATTACTCAGGTCGAGTCTTCGTCGGCCCTCATTTGCATGGGTTGCAGAGAGCAGGGCAGCGGGTAGCTGTGACTGCACGCAACATCATGCCTGCATGTTCTGGGGGAGAGCATGACCCCCACTGCCTGACCTGGAAGTGACCTAGCAGACGTCACGGCAACCACTGTCCGCATAGGAATTAACACAGACTGAACCTTGCTACTCAGAACCAAGGGTAATATACCTAGGGATGAGGTATGAAGATTATCCCTGCTATGGTTAGAATATCCACTGATGTTTCATATAGTTCAGGATCATGGTATGACTCATTGAGTGCTGACATGAGAAAAATACTAATATGTTTGTCAATATTTTGTCAGACTTTGTCCAGACCTTTACGTTTAAAGTGTCTGGGAGTTAACACTGTATATGTGCTGGACATGTGCTTACATCAGCTCATGTGCTTACGCCAAATGAGCTACTCTTTCTTAATCTGGGGTGAGGGTTGATTGCAGTGTAATCTTTTACTTTTAATCTTTCTCTGTCACCTTCCACCTATCTCTCTGTCCCCATCTCCATCTCTCTTCCTCTCTCTTATGCTTTCTATCTGTCCCACGTTTCTCATTCCTCCATATCTCTCTCTCTCTCTCTCTCTCTCTCTCTCTCTCTCTCTCTCTCTCTCTCTCTCTCTCTCTCTCTCTCTCTCTCTCTCCTCCTCTCTAGGGGATTTGTCCTGAGGAAACCAGGCTCAGGACGTTAGAGGAGTCTGATTGGCTTAGACAGCGAGGTAATGACTTGTTAACAGTGGTTGAGGTGATTGGTTACATGCTCCAGAAGAGCTGAGCCAGACTGACTCACTGAACTTCCATTCCTGCTGACTCAGCAACTAACACAGTTCACATGGAACAATCGTTTGTGCTTTCGTTTCTCTAATTATTTGCACTGATCTGGGCACTGATCGGAAGCCTTGCGTCCATTGTTGTGTAACACAATAATAGAGTTTATGTCACACTAAATGTCTTGGGTAATGTCTAAAAAATACCTCCGACAAAAGCCTGGAATGCAGGCGGATGGTTGGCATATGCAAGTCAGTTGAAGCCATTTCCCGCTGTCACCTTCCTCTGGACTCGTGGGAGGTCCTCAGGGAGGCCACAGCAGGAGGTGTCACATGACCCAGCATCTCTAGCAGGAAGGGGTCAGTGCTGCGGTGCTGCCACTTGTCATCTCCACGCCAGTGACCCAAAACATGCAATAATCACCCTGCTGCTCCCCCCCCCCCCCCCCACCTCTCCTCACAAATAAGG
Organism: Hypomesus nipponensis; assembly: GCF_054491055.1. Taxonomy (NCBI): domain Eukaryota; kingdom Metazoa; phylum Chordata; class Actinopteri; order Osmeriformes; family Osmeridae; genus Hypomesus; species Hypomesus nipponensis. The sequence continues at coordinate 4,277,182 of NC_140368.1, read as the reverse complement.
GACTCTAACTCCCCCTAACTGCCCTGTCAAACGCTGACAGGTCCTGTGGCCACTAACGGTTATGGCCTGCAGCACAGATCAGCACCCCCCCGCCCCCTCCACCCCTGGCCCCCTCCATCACCCCGTCCCTTCATCTGTCCCCCCGGCGGGAGCGAGAAGAGGAACGACCCCCAACACCCCACCAGCAGCCGTCTGTCTGCCGGGAGGAAGCCATCGATTGTGTACACATCACTTTGGAGAGACTGACCTCCGGCTGGCCGTGGGTAGCCCCCCCTATCGATCCCTGTCTCCGAGGCCCGGCCTGAGCCGCGACACACACCAGGACCTGGAGCGTCCGCTCCTACGCCCACTGTGCCATCAATTCGCTCTGGACAAATGGAGCCATTCCTTAGGTATGATAATCTCCTGCTGCCGAATCAATCGTAGTGATTATGCAAATGTGGACTGGTCTTCATCCTGGTGTGGTGTACAGTGTGATGTGTAGTTACCTTCCAGAGAGACCGATGGTATGGGAGATGTCTCAGTAGACTGGTCTCCACAGGAGTCCCACTCTCCGATGGGTGGACCAGACCTAGAACTATGGCCTTTATTATCAACGATATGGAAATGTGTTTTCCTCTGGTCCTCCATCACACTTATATAGCTGGTCTCATCACAAGCACACTAACTACAGCACTGTTTATGGAACACTGTACCAGACAATACACTCTCATATCCTCGCTAAGCACCATCCACTTGTACACGTTATAATTTTAGATCTGTTGACCACTGATTGGGCAGAGTTTGTAGACAGGGGACATGTATACACCATGCAAGCTTTCCACCACTCTCCACCTGACCCAGCCACAAAGAGGCAGCACAGACACTGCTCAGGAGTGGCCTGACCAGAGACTGACAGTCAGGTAGGAGAATATGTTCGTCCAACAGGTCCTTTACTGTGATGTGGAGGTTTGGGAAAAAGCCAGAGTCATGAAAGTTTTGGAACCTAAATTAAATGATAATCAATATATGGGTGATTTGGCTACTCTGAAGCAGTAGTTGTGTAGTGGAGGCAGTGTAGTTGTGGAGGCAGTCTGGGTCAGGGGTTGAGGAGACGTGGAGGTGGGGGAGGATGGTGCTTTTCTCTCTTCTTACAGCCTATCATTGAGTTTCTGAGCCACTGGACTAATTGGATTGTTCAGGGAAACCAAATCAGTTCCTCTGTGAGGCTTTCAGTCTCAAGACTTTGCTTTAGTCTGCAGCACATCTCTCTGAACACACGCCTCTGGGGTGAGGTATAACTGCCTCAACACTCTCCTCTAATCTGAGGCAGAACTGCCTCAACACTCGCCTCTGGCCTGAGGCAGAACTGCCTCAACACTCCTCTACAGTGAAGCAGAACAGAGCAACAACATCTCTTCAGGATTATACAATGGACACAAAAACTAGACCAAACCAGACTCAACTGAAGACTATTGTATGTTATGCAATGTTATGCTGCAGTTGTATCTGATGTACAAGCTCTCTGCATGACATGATTTTACAGTGGTATGGGGATGAGAAACTAACTAAACACCATCCAAGTAATAACTATTCCCACACCTCTGTTGCAATTATGAATAACCTTTCTCCAAACAAACCATATTTAATATAGACACCCTAAGAAACGGATGGCATTTATTTAGATGTCAGCCCAGAAGACGAAGCTAAACGTGGGATTAAGAGGATCAACAGCGGGTCGAGGCTGTGTGGGAGGGCTTAGGACGTTCTGTGGACAGTATGGGAGGAAACAGCCCAGTAGACTCATTAGACTACAGCACTAAAACACACACACACACCGAACGATTACCATCTTGACAATAAGCTCCAATTAAGTTTTATGCAAAGCATATTTACATCCTCAAGTTCATCTATAATCTCATTGTCACCAGGTGTATTTCATCTATCATTTCTTTGATCCCAGGCGTATTTCATCTATCATTTTTTTGATCCCAGGTGTATTTTAAGCATGCTGGGGCTCTAGTGTGACACACAGGAAACAGGTCTGGATTGCTCTTGAGCTCACCCTACTGTATCCATGCAACAGCACTCCAGAAAGTTCCGGCACTGGTGTGTATGTGTGTGTTTTGTCTATGTGTGTGTGTGCTGAAGGTGTGAGGAGCAGTTAACCAGTGCCCCTGATGCAGCAGTGTGGGCAGACTGCTTATGAAAGGAACCTTAATGAATAACAAATCCACACCCACTCTCAGGCCACCTCACCCTCTGCCTTGAGCCAGGAATACTCATCTCTATATTTCATGAGAGAAAGAGATGGACTGAGACAGAGGAGTGGTGAGAGACAGAAACAGCGACACAAAGAGAGACGGAGAAGGAGAATATTATTTTAGTTTCCCCCTAATACCATAGGCCTGTCTCTACCATTAAACACGTTCAAATAATTCACTTACCATTCAGGGATCACAACCACATGATCAAGAGACAGTATTTGGATAATGTTGTTTCACATCCTGCCAGCTGTACCAGGACTGAACATTTTGATCGAGGGACAGCCTTGGCTGAGATCTGTGCATGGTGTGCTTCCAACTATCTTTATTAATCCACAGAAGACAAAGTAATAACCTCAAACCATGAATGAGTGACTGACAAGGCTTTTTACATGTTTGAATCTGAGGGGTGTGACTACTCAGTCTATTTCCAGCCAGATCTATACTCGGAAGGGATCTGTATGTTATTTTCTTTGTGCTGTGCTCTAAGAGAAAGGACCCAAAGTGGGCTGGTATGAAATATTCATTTATTTGACACACGTTCATTACTTCACTGTGGAACCAGTGGCACGAAAACACCAGCGCTGAATTGGCAACCCGGTGGTGTGTGGCACAGCGGGGCAGACTATTACCGTCACCAATGGAAGGTTCCGGGTCAATGAAGCGGCATGCTGCTTCTATGCTGGTGGGAAAAGGCCACATAAAGGATATGATGTAGGGCTCAGGAATGAGACATGACCCAAAAATGTCCTCAAATGCTCCAAACCCCATATCTTCTCGTACTCAACTGCTGCATTCTGGGAAGGGGTTGCCTATGGAGACGGCTGAGTTGAACAAACACCTTTTCCTTGCAGAGGAAGCTGGTGATGTCACAAACAGCTCTCACTTAAGAGCTACTTCCTGTATGAAGGAGCTGCCCTACGCACTGAGGAGTCACACCGACAAGCAAAATATACCCTGGAATCATCGAAGCTTCATGTAATGACTTCACTTTTTAAAGCCATTTCATCCATCCTCCCTCCCACAGCTTCCAATCAGGTATGTTGATGAGTTTATTTATGGGTGCTGGGTGGAGCCTGAAGTGATCTGTTTTACGTAATAAAACCCCAAGGCTAGCTCCATCCTATCCAGTGACATCCTGTTATTTCCGTTGCCGACATAATATCAAATTCCGGGTGCACTCTAACATACATAGCACATTGAGGTTGAAACATATCAATTTATTCTGCACTCTTGGACATCATGGTGTCTTTTTGATAACATCCAACTTGCCAAGTCAGCTGTTTCTGGAGTGTTTGAGTGGGAATTGTGTGAGTGGGGGTGCTGAATGTCACTGCAAGGGACTGTCACACTGCTCTTCATCCTAAGGCATGAGTAGACTGCAGAACCACATCAAATGACATGATTAGTCTAAATGGGAATCATCTTCCTCTCCTCCTCGCCCTTCAATCTCCCCTCCTGTCTCTTTCTCCCCTCCCTCCCCTTTGTCTGTCACTCTCTCTCCCCTTTCTCTGTCACTCTCTCCCCGACGTCGACAACAAAGATATCTGTGTGAGGCCAAAAACAGTGACAGTGAGAAAGAGAGAGAGAGAGTGGCAGAGAAAGAGAGGTGTTTATACAAGAACTGATTAAACCATGTCCTTCCACTGTGTCCTTTCACTGCCAGCAGATTGTGTGTGCACGTGTGTGTAGCGCACGTGTGTGTGTCTGTGAACACGAGTCCCCAGAGAAGCACTCTACGGCCCCCGTTGAGATACAACATCATTAACCTCTGCCTCGAACAAGGCCTGCCTGAGGAAGACAGCAGTATGGGATGTATGCATACCCTCTGCAAGGTCCAGCATGAAATACATGGACGCATCCTCCTGTTGAACACGAGAACACGCATTCTGCAGTCGCCACAGCAGCCACACCACGTGTCTGGATCTGAAACCCATCTGAGAGACTCAAACCACCATGGTCTCTATTCTACTGAAGAACAGAGATCGTACATGATCCCTGCTGAAGCACGATAATGGTCTCAGATGTGTTTTGTGTGAGTAAGAGATAGAGAAACACATGGAGAGAAAGAGAGAGAGAGAGTGGGAGAAAAAATAAAGCGAAAGATAGAGAGTGGGAGAAAAATAAAGCGAAAGATAGAGAGAGAGAGAGTGGGAGAAAAACAAAAGCGAAAGATAGAAAGCCAGATTGCCAGAATGAAAAGGGAGAAACAATTGACATAAAGAGAGAAAGAAAGCTAGAAACATTAAGTCATTTAGCAGACGCTCTTATCCAGAGTGACTTGCAGTAAGGTACAGTAAGTAAGTACAAAAGAAATGGAAGGCAGGGGCAGGAGGGGGGAGCGGGGGGTCGTCCCAGAGTGTGTGTAGGCTTAAGATAGGCCAAAGCAGACCAGGTTAAGGGTGATCCCAGTGAAGTTGTGTCAGCCCGGGTGCCTTACAGCTCTAATCTCCCTGCCTCACCAGAAGCAGCGCCTCCTCAAGCCCAACACTGGAGAAGGGGAAGGAACACAAAAACAAACAAAGTACCGGAGCATTGTACACCTTAATATTCATGAGGCGCCAGTGCTGCAAATAACCTTCCGCTGGGCCTCAGTGCCACGCTGACAAGGCTGGCTCCGCAACACTGCTCACCGCCAACATCACGAAAGAAGAATCTTGTACAGGCTCCAAACTTCCTTTTACCACCGAGTGTGTGGACACGATCATGTATCTATGTCGTGAGGGGGGGGGGGGGATCAGGTATGGGTCTGAAATGTTTTGTTCAGTTTTGGTATCCCTCCCTCACTCTTCAGGAGGAGATAAGGACAGGATTAGTGAGGACCGCCGAAGCGGGCAGGATGGGGCCTCTCGACACACGCCCACACTTGCGCTCTTGTACACACTGTGCGTTTTGTACAACCAAACGTACACGCACACACATACACACACGCACACACATACACACACACACGCACGCACAGCTGCACTCAGCAGGGGGCTTCCGATCGGCACACCTTCCTCAGATGAAAAAGAGAATTCCCTCTCCACACTCTCTCTTCCTCTCACCCCCTTCTCTATCTGTTATGCTCAATGACTAAGCGTCACCTTGCTCTCTGAGTCAAATTCTGTAACCATGGAGATGTCTCAAGGCACAGACGAGCCTAATACAAGCAGAACAGAATAGAGCCGTGAATTACATTATATTACCGTTGCTTTTCAATTATGAAAAGAGTACAGAGAGAAAGGGAGGGAGATTACAAAGACAGAGGGAGAGAGGGAGATAGAGAGACACAGGGAGGGAGAGAGAGTACAGAGGGAGAGGGAGAGAGAGATAAAATGCAGATGCAGAGGGAGAGAGAGAGAGAGAGAGTACAGAGAGAAAGGGAGGGAGATTACAAAGACAGAGGGAGAGAGGGAAATAGAGAGACACACGGAGGGAGAGAGAGTACAGAGGGAGAAGGAGAGAGAGATAGAGTACAGATGCAGAGGGAGAGAGAGAGAGTACAGAGAGAGGAGCAGGGAGAGACAAAGCTTTCTCTGGGCTCACGGGAAGGGGAGCAGGAGAGGACACACAGTCTGCCTCAGTAAAGTTGGGGTGTCTTTTACGACAGGATCCTAATATACTGTTGTGAGCTGGAGCACATTCTGCAAAACACAAAGAGAGAGAAAGAGAGGGTGGGAGAGAAATGTAGAAAGAGGGCGAGAGAGAAAGAGAGAGCGAGAGTACAAAAAGAGAAAGATAGAGAGAAAGAGACAGAAAGACAGGGAGGATAGTTTCACAGGGGTGCAGGGCTGTCCACAAGAGGCTGCTCCACAGTCCCTTTAAATCCTAATCTTAATTTGTGTGTGTGTGTGTGTGTGTGTGTGTGCGCGTGTGTGCGCTGCATTCGTACGCGTTTCACTGCAATCTCACATCCAGGCCGATGGCTCGTGCTGCGCGACGAAAGTCTCACAGAGACCCGAATCGTCTGACGCGGCTCCTCCCATATTTGGTATGGCAGAGCGCATCCCTCCAGCCACAGAAGGCCAGCTCAGGTGCAGGCCTATTCACCACTGTCAATCTCAATCCCTGCTCACGCACACTGCCACTCAAGCTATCTGCTCGCTGTGCACATAGATAGTTGGATTGTTAGCTGATAGATTGTTTTTCAACTTCAGTCAAGGACAAAGAAACACTTACCAAGCCTGTGTGGGTCCGAGAGACACCTGACACGTAGCTGCACTGTGGCTGTTGAAACAGTCTCCTGAGCAAGCAAGGAGACTGAGATGGAGAGAGATAGGAGATCTGTTTACAAGCAACACTCACTTAATGAGACTCCCTCCAATCAGGAATGAATCGCTCATGAATATATTTATGAGCGAGTGCAAGCATGAGCTGAAAAATAGTAAACACCAGTTACTGAGAGAGGGCAACGAAAAGAAAGGAAAAGGAAAAGCTCTTAAATCGTAGCGCATCTCTGTCTGTTAAAAATGGCTTGTTTAATATTCCACTGCAGTTCTGTTTAGAGACAACCCCGACTTCACACTGAAGATGAAGCAAGTCAGACTGGAGACAAACAGACCCTTCTCCCCCCGATGTGGGTTCAAACCAGCCGTCTCGCCCAGGCTGACCCCCTGGGGTGCGCGGCTGCACACCACGCCAACCCAAGGACGTTACCGGGTCTGGTCGAGTGTTCACCTTGCACAGGAACACCATATACATGCAATGGAGTCCAGTTCATTACATTACAATTTGAAACAGCTAAAAGGGACGTTCAATAATGACTCAACATGACATGCTCCACAATGACACACACGATAACAAACCGCCGACAGTAATGTGACTGATCAAACACTGAAAGAAACGGTTGCGTAAACGACCATGCAATTGAGTAAAGTGCTGTTTTCCTGGCAGTGTCTGGGTGAAGCGACCAGAGTGGTGTGGGTGAGGGGGGGTTAGTGCCCCGATAAGAGGAAAGCAGTAACGGGCGCACGCTCTCTGCCTTTGTCCCGACGCAAATTAGACCGATGATCTCCGGATGGGAGATCGCTAGGAGACGGTTGCCACGGCGTTGGTGTGGTGGTGCATGGCGTGGCTGGGGGGCAGAAGGGAGCGAGGAGGAGGTATTGATAGGTTGGCTGTCCTTGAGAAAGCCCCGATAGGGTTGCCATCACTCTTCACGGGAGATTTCCGTTAATTAATCCAAATTAGAAAGAATATAAACATCCACTCAGGGGGAGCAGGCACACACACACACACACATACACACACACAGAGACGCTAAGATTGGTTTACATCATGTGCTGTGCGTACATATTTTGTGTGTGTGGTTGAAGTTTGAGTGTTTGAGTGTGCAACTGTAGGACGCCCTCCCTGAAACGTAGTTAGTGCAGGTGCTGTAGGCAGGTACTCCTGCTGCTGTGTGTGTGTGAACAGCAACTTTCCACTTCCACAGATTTAAATGACACAGTTTCCATTGGGTGATAGAGTGGAAAGCTGGATGCAGAACTATCAGATTATTCGACCATTCTTCCAGCAGGGGAGAGAATGAGAAACCGCTTATAACTTCTGTCTATCCCTACTAAAGATAGACTGCAAATCCTATTACAATTATCCTGAATTACCCTCAGACAGAAAGGACAGTATGAATGCCTTTACAGGTTCACCCGACCACAAGAGCGGGAGCCAAACACAACAGGTGTCCCAGTTGGGGTGTATTTAAATGTGTGTGTAGATGTTTTCAAAGACAATTACACCACACACATAGCTGCACCTATACGAGTATTACAATCTCAGTGAAGCATTTACTGCAAATGCAGAAAATCCACCAATCGAAGGAATTTCGATAGGATATGAGGATTGGCTATGTGCCAGACAGGCCAGTCTCCCTCCTGCCAGTTCTTTAACCTTAAGCAGATCATGGATAGCACACCTGAGAAAAGACAGGGAAACACACACACACACACCCTCCATGGCAGCCTCCCAAACACCCACAACCGTGGCTAGCTGTAGATACTCTACTGTGCGTTTCAGTCACTAATATGGTACCAATGGTCGACCTGATTTGACGTCTGCTCATGCACCTTTAAAAGGCTGTATAGAGACTCAACAGTCCCTCTAAAACACCGCACCAACAGGCAGGAAGCAAGACTTTGAGCTCTGTACGTGTTTACGACATGTGGGGTGAACGATACTCCAGACAGTCTTAAAAGGAGGCTAACAGAGATTCATCAACATTATTACACCCAGAAGTGTAACTATTGCTAGTTGTGCAGGACTGCTGCATTTTTCAAGATCTAATAATGGATTGTAATAAAGAACACTTGCAATCTATAGGTGAGATTTCAGAAAGAAAAGATTTAGGAAAGAGGGCGGAACAAGGGATGGAGGGAAACAGGCAGATGAATAAAAGTGTGTGTGCGTGGGTCCTGCGTGCATCCTAAACCATCTTCTGGCCCATGATGCTGTGTGACTGACGTTTTGTCCCTGTGAGAGGCGATTCCCACTTCCTCCCCTGACATCAGCGCAGGCCAAGGGTGAACATGAGCCAACAACGTCTAAACCAAACTAGTATCCCATCCACTTTGAGTGTGCCAGGTGATGGGGGTTAGATTTAGCAGGGGGGGGATTTAAAAGTCAAAGGTGAGAAGAATGTTCCAGAACAGGTCAGGTAATCCAATTGTATCTGCCTTTGGCATACACTTATTTCCACTGCTCTTAGAGCCTGATTCAGATGCGGGGAGAAGTGGGGGGTCAGGAGGAGCGCTCCCCCAGGTTCCCCAGGTTCCCCAGGTCCCCCAGGTTCCCCAGGTTCCCCAGACACCATCTCACTCTCGTCCATATTGGCCACAAAGAACGGGGCTGACTTTTCTGTCCCTTGAAAGCAAAGTTCAGTGTTGTTCCTTTGAGTTATGTAAGCCAAGCTCCAGGCAGTTCAGTCCCTCTCTGAACCCGTCCTGCTAGTGATGCGCAAGCCACTAACACCTCACCAAGTGATTCCTCACTGAGCAAACAAATAGCTCTCTCTCTCTCTCTCTCTCTCTCTCTCTCTCTGTCTATCTCTGTCTCTCTCTCTCTCTTTCTCTCTCTCTCTCTCTCTCTCTCTCTCTCTCTGTGTTTCTCTCTCTCTTTCTCTCTCTTGGTCTTCCTGCATCAGCTAACATTTAACATGGTTCACATGCTGCGGGCAAGTCTGTTAACACGTGCGAGTACACACACACACACAAACACACACACACACACAAACAGATGCAGTTCTGTTCACAAGGTTTCAGTACTTAGTTATTCTGTTCAGGTTAAGAAGTCGAAGCATTATACAAACAATCCAAATACAACAAAACACAAGAAACATTATTTTAACCAAGAATTCCAACCAAATCCCAGACACATCTTGCCAATTCAGAAGAAACTTTGTGAAAGTGAGAGAACAAATATCTGGGACAAGGAGTGTGTGTGTTTGTGTGTGTGCGTGTGTATTTGACACCAAGTACCATGTGGTAACTCTCCCAAGCTTTTAGCACTAGCGCCCATTAGCCCGCAGTTCTAAGGAACAGCATTAGCAAGGTCTTCCTTCAGATGACCTCAACACCCACTCCTCCTTCCTCCCCAGCTACAAGTACTCCAGTCGCAGCGACGGTACAGGACACAGCCACAAGACCCTCTTAGAAAAACCCCACAATCAATGTCAGCAATCAATTTATATTTCATTAGCCTCAGCCAGGCTGCTGTGCAGTGAAAGACCCTTCTGAAAATCCCATTTTGAATGACTGAATGAATGTGGATTACATGAAGGGGAAATGACTGGAAAGAGTAGGCTCTGGGTTACCATGGAAGAGCTAAACCACCAGTACATTATGGGGGTTATTTGACTGAGGCCTTATCTTTCAATCTGCCCTCCACTTCTTTCTCTAATTCAAGACTTCTATCCATCCCCCATGTGTGTTTGTGTGTGTGTGATGGAGCCAAGCCTTAACTGTGAGGAACTTTGTGTGTCTGAGTGTTGAGTAAGCAGTCAGTGTCACACTGTGAGACAGGGATAAACCCTTGGAGTGTTTGTGTGTCTGGCTGGGCATTTGTGTGTGTGATTGTGTGTGTTTGTGTGTGTGATTGCGTGTATGTGTGTGATTGTGTGTCTCACGCTGCGTCTCAGTTATTCAGGCACCCGTGAGAGGTCACGTACTCCTGGTTGTCCCATGTCCCTGAGTGATGATGTCATGGCCTGTGCTGGTGTGTGTGTGTGTCTGTGTGCGGGCAGGGTGGGGGCGGGGGAAGACAACATGCCTCTCCACTCCAAGCGATGAGGATAAATCAGGCTTGGGGACACAGGGTCATGTGTCAGTGTAACCAGGGGTTCTACAACAGTTAGACATGAACAACAGCGGCTTTACCCTTGGCACCAACATTAGATTCCATTACCCCTCACCCCTACAACTCCCCTAAACATATCTCCTGATGTGACCAATAACCCCACCCCTTCTCCTCCTCTTCCCCCCTCCACCTCTCCCCCTCTCTTCTCTCCCCCATCTTGCCCTCTCCCTCTCTCCCCTCCACCTCTCCCCCTCTCTTCTCTCCCCCATCTTGCCCTCTCCCTCTCTCCCCTCCACCTCTCCCCCTCTCTTCTCTCCCCCATCTTGCCCTCTCCCTCTCTCCCCTCCACCTCTCCCCCTCTCTTCTCTCCCCCATCTTGCCCTCTCCCTCTCTCCCCTCCACCTCTCCCCCTCTATTCTCTCCCCCATCTTGCCCTCTCCCTCTCTCCCCCCTCCACCTCTCCCCCTCTCTTCTCTCCCCCATCTTGCCCTCTCCCTCTCTTCCCTCCGCCTCTCTCCCATCTCCCTCCTACTACATGCCTTCCTGATGACGGGGGACGGGGGGGGTGCTTTGGGAGACGAGGCACACACGGTCAGACACACACGTGTGCGCACACACACACACACACACACAAAAATATAACCACGCGCGGGCACACACATCAAGTACCAGGAATGAGGACCCACCTTAACTTGGAGCTGGTATTCTTAATTAAGTACATTCCTTCTTTTGTATTGATTCAGAGCTTCACTTGCCCTTAGGGCTCTAGCCATTGATTGTAAGAGACAAAATACCAATTAAAATGTAGTATATGACAATGATGAGGAAAGGTTTCATGTTGGTGGATAATCAATTACTCAATTATTTCATCTGAGAAAGCCAACGCTGCTTTCTCATTCTTTCTCCTTCTTTCTTTCCGAGGAAAGGAATGGCTGCTCTGTCCTCTCTCTCTCTCTCTCTCTCTCTCTCTCTCTCTCTCTCTCTCTCTCTCTCTCTCTCTCTCTCTCTCTCTCTCTCTCTTCTCTCTCTCTCTCTCTCTCTCTCTCTCTCTCTCTCCCCTTATCACTTTCTCTCTCTACTCCCTGATGTTATCCCCAGTGTACCATTACTGTATTCTTAATGGACGTACAACAATGTAATATGGATGCCACTGCAGCAGGCAGCCCCTCTGCAGACTAGAGGACTAGAGGGACTGTGTGTTTGCTTCATAGCTGCTCCACTTCTTGCTCTGCTTCAGGGTTGCTGGCTGGGCTGGGAGTGGACTGTGGGAGTGGACTGGAGGAGTGGACTGGAGGAGTGGACTGGAGGAGTGGACTGGAGGAGTGGACTGTGGGAGTGGACTGGAGGAGTGGACTGGAGGAGTGGACTGTGGGAGTGGACTGGAGGAGTGGACTGGAGGAGTGGACTGGAGGAGTGGACTGTGGGAGTGGACTGGAGGAGTGGACTGTGGGAGTGGACTGTGGGAGTGGACTGGAGGAGTGGACTGGAGGAGTGGACTGGAGGAGTGGACTGGAGGAGTGGACTGTGGGAGTGGACTGTGGGAGTGGACTGGAGGAGTGGACTGGAGGAGTGGACTGGAGGAGTGGACTGGAGGAGTGGACTGAGGGAGTGGACTGTGGGAGTGGACTGTGGGAGTGGACTGGAGGAGTGGACTGGAGGAGTGGACTGGAGGAGTGGACTGGAGGAGTGGACTGTGGGAGTGGACTGAAGGAGTGGACTGTGGGAGTGGACTGGAGGAGTGGACTGTGGGAGTGGACTGGAGGAGTGGACTGGAGGAGTGGACTGTGGGAGTGGACTGGAGGAGTGGACTGGAGGAGTGGACTGGAGGAGTGGACTGTGGGAGTGGACTGGAGGAGTGGACTGGAGGAGTGGACTGTGGGAGTGGACTGGAGGAGTGGACTGGAGGAGTGGACTGGAGGAGTGGACTGTGGGAGTGGACTGGAGGAGTGGACTGGAGGAGTGGACTGGAGGAGTGGACTGTGGGAGTGGACTGGAGGAGTGGACTGGAGGAGTGGACTGGAGGAGTGGACTGTGGGAGTGGACTGGAGGAGTGGACTGGAGGAGTGGACTGGAGGAGTGGACTGTGGGAGTGGACTGGAGGAGTGGACTGTGGGAGTGGACTGTGGGAGTGGACTGGAGGAGTGGACTGGAGGAGTGGACTGTGGGAGTGGACTGAAGGAGTGGACTGTGGGAGTGGACTGAAGGAGTGGACTGTGGGAGTGGACTGTGGGAGTGGACTGTGGGAGTGGACTGGAGGAGTGGACTGGAGGAGTGGACTGAAGGAGTGGACTGGAGGAGTGGACTGTGGGAGTGGACTGGAGGAGTGGACTGGAGGAGTGGACTGGAGGAGTGGACTGTGGGAGTGGACTGTGGGAGTGGACTGTGGGAGTGGACTGTGGGAGTGGACTGGAGGAGTGGACTGGAGGAGTGGACTGGAGGAGTGGACTGTGGGAGTGGACTGGGGGAGTGGACTGTGGGAGTGGACTGGAGGAGTGGACTGGAGGAGTGGACTGGAGGAGTGGACTGTGGGAGTGGACTGGGGGAGTGGACTGTGGGAGTGGACTGGAGGAGTGGACTGTGGGAGTGGACTGGAGGAGTGGACTGGAGGAGTGGACTGGAGGAGTGGACTGGAGGAGTGGACTGGAGGAGTGGACTGTGGGATACACATTCATTGACAGACACACCAGCTTTCATACAGACCCCTTGAAGCTGTTCACATACTAACAGACCTAACACATACTTGTCATCTGTCAACAGGAGCTCGAGTGGAAGTGTGTGTTTGTGTGCATGCTAAGTTGCATGCATGTGTTTGCGACACAATGAGAGATTGAACACCATCTCAGTGTCATCCCATGGGAAACACGCACTTTTAGGAGAGAGAGAGAGATAGCAACAGATAAAGAGAGAAAGAGAGAGATAGATAGAGAGACATTGATATTTAAGGAGAGAGAGAAAGACTGTGATCATGTGGAGGAATCTCTCCCGGTGAGGACATTATTATAAATAACTCACTCCCACCTCCACTGACACCACCCTTAATTAAACACACACACACACACGTAAGTGTCATCAACACCATCTTGTCTTTCAAAGCCAAGAGATGACGTAAGTGGGTCTGTGGCTCTGGTGGTGTACGGTGTGTCTGATAACAACACATGCTGCCTATCTGTGTTTTAGAATCCAATCATGCATCACGAAAATCACTCTCCACTCCCAGGAAGAACCTCATCAACGATCAACAGTCTCTGATTTCAACAACAAACAAAATGGTTTTGGAGAAAGGGAGACGGGCCCGGTGTAGATCAGATTAATGAGATCTGGAGAGAGAGGATTTATATGTGTGTGTGTGTGTGTGTGTGCACGTGTGTGTGTGCGCACGTGTGTGTGTGTGCACATTCTTGTGGCTGGCTGAGTCATTAGGTCCGCGGTGTCACTAGGAGACACCTATACACATTCCTCATCAACAGGAGCCTGCAAGCAAATCCATTACCCAGCTGTCCGCCCGTCACATGGGAGTCACATGGGCCAGCCCCTGGCGTGCACGAGGAGAGACCCCTCACCAGAAAGATCAGTCAGCCGGGTTGTCCTGCTGCTGTTGCTGCCACTCAGCAGATCCAGTGCTGCCTTAAAACCAGTCATGCATGCACACATGCGCCCATCCCCACACACTGTATATATGAGTACAGTACACATCCATCACTGCAGGGTGGAACGGCCTTTCCAGTGAAGAGCAGGAGCAAGGGGTGAAGGAGGAGGAGGTGAGGAAGGAGGAGGAGGAAAAGGAGGAAGAAGGGGGAGGACAGATGGAGACAAAGATGTATCACCCCCCTCCGGTGATGCATGCAATAATCATCCAGAGAAGCTCCTCTTAGCTCCTCTTCCGCTCAAGAATGAGGACGACCTCCCTCACTCCCTCCCTCTCCTCCATCTCGCTGTTCCCCCACTAACTCCCTCTTTCCCTCGGAAGCACCACCTCTCGTCAGGCGGCTCTGTAGGGCGGCCATTGTCTTCCCCGGCAATCGCTCACGCTCCGACAGGTTCGTTGATGGGGAGATTGCTGCCTTTCATATGTCCTGACACTGCTTCCCAGGAAGCTGTAATTAGTGTCAAGAGCAAATTTGTTGTCGCTAACGAGGCTGCAAGCTGCACCGCTAGCTAGGGCTACGCGGAG
>NC_140368.1:4212500-4257500 GCF_054491055.1 Hypomesus nipponensis | reverse complement strand
TTGTTTTCCTTACGGACAGCCAGTCCCGGTTTATGCATGAGAATGGCACGGCATTTGCAACTCAAATCAGACCCGCAACAAAATCTATCTGCTGTTCTGAGCTGTGGAGGAGAGGAAGAGGTTGGCTGGGTGAAATCGGTTGTTGTTTGTGTAAAAGGGAGGAAGGAGCTACATCCACAGTAAATGTCACAGGGGATAAATTCCCAGAAAAGGGGCCACAACAGATAGAACGACAAGTTGTGGAGGGCAATACAAATCCTCGTCTTCCTCCTTTCCCTTCTTGGCCTGGTCTCCGTCCAGCTCCTATGACTCACCCCCCCTATGTCCTGAGAGAAAATAACAATGGAAAAAGATATATATTTCTCCCTGCTGACATCTCCCCTTATGGGTGTTCTGCCCGGCGTCATAGCATTACCCTTCCCCGGGCAAACGGAGATTAGAGGATGAGCGATTGGGGGTCACGCGAGTCAAAAGGGGTGTATGATGGCAGGGCTGTAAATTCAGAATTACAGAAAGTGCATCTTGTAGCACACACCACACGCATACAAACACACATACACACACACACACACACACACACATACAAACACACATACACACACACACACACTAGCACGTTGTGCGATGGCAGGATCAGCGGGACAACACCTGACATTTCCTCCATGGCAAAGGGCTTATCGTAGTTTTTTAAGAGAACGTTAGGATTCCTCTCCTGACTGCCACTGTGTTTCTGTTTGGCCCACGTGTCTAACCTGCCATCTCCGTCAGGACAGGGAGGGAGTTCATTTGTTTTTATATCTCCAACAAATGTGTTCAATGAGGCAATGACCTGCTGTTGGGCCTTGGCTAAATACCATATAAACCACAAGGATACATCCAGTACATTGGTACAGTAATTAGTTATTAAAAGACCAGGTATTCTTCGCAGTCTTGAAACCATCCTGCCTCAAACTAACAAACAAACATGCTTAACCTGTCTGGCTCACAGAACATTAGAACGTGTGTTTCGCTGGAACCCTGTAGTGTGGAACCCTGTCTTAGCATCGGCTCCTCCCTCAGTCACATCGTTCAGACTGTTGTCAAGGACGGACTCAGACCCCAGGCCCTCTCAGGGTGAAATCACTGCCCAGTCAATGAGATGCATCAACTGACCAGTAGAGAGATATGTTAAGGTCCTTGCCATGTCTGAGAGTTTAAGATTCAGCAGGACGAGAGAGAGATTCTATAAGCTCCATAAAATGTCACACCGTGTGGAAATAGAGACTTGTTGAGAGAGAAGGAGTTGGAACACAAGAAAAGTTTCATTTAGATCACACGACCTTTAGCGCGTTTGATGAATTCATTGCATTTAAAAGACAATTTCCCACAACAATAACAAGCAAACAACCCATGGCAGTACATACATTATGGCTAGTGTGTGTGTGTGTGTGAATGTGTGTGTGTGTGTGTGTGTGTGTGTGAATGTGTGTGGGGGAGGGCTATGCCAGCCTCTCCCAGATCTTATCTTAGAAAGGGAACCATAGGTATAGATATATAAAGGCTAGATGTCTCGTCCGCGTTGCCGGCCTACAGAGTCGAACGTCCGTACATGGCGGCCATCTTGCTCCAGTCAACTCGCTCACCCATAACATTGGGTTGGTGCTACATGTATGTGTGCTACAAATGATGGTCATTTAAAAAGTACATGTAGCACTAACACAATGTTATGAGTGAGCGAGTTCACTGTAGCAAGATGGCCGTCATGTGCGGACGTTGTAGACTCCGCCGTAAGACATCTAGCCTTTATATATATCTATGGAGGGAACTATCTGCCTTCCGCCGCCAAGCACGGATGATGGAGGCTGATGCATTGTGGGGGATGTTGTTTTAAGGCTGTTAGACCTCCAGTGAGGAAAAACACACAGTTGAGTGGGACCCAGGAGCGCCCTGATCGATACTGCGATGGAGTAGTACCATTTCTGGAGCAATGACACAGGACATTTTGGATTTTCCACAATTTGGAATATGGGATGACTTTGTTTGAAAGAAATCCACGGTGGACCTCAAAAAAGAATTTTGAGTGGAAGACTCACTGAGCAGCTTGCCAAACACTGCAGCTCCTGTGTGTGTGTGTGTGTGTGTGTGTGAAAATGTGTGTGAAAATGTGTGTGTCTACGTGTGTATGTGAGAGAGAGGTGTCTGTGACTAAAGTACCCTGTTAACATTCAACTTCAACATGTCTGCCCCCTTGATGCACTGAATACGTAAATAAAACACGTCCTTCAACTCGAAAATGTGAGAAATGCTAACACCCCGCTGTTAGCGCCAGAGGAGCTTTTACGCTGTAATCAGTCTGTTCAAAGACGTTCAAAACAACAGCCCTGCTAGCCTTCAAGTCCAGGCACTCAATGATGATGTCATCACTCCCAAGCTACTGGTGATCTCACACTCTTTCAAACGGTGTATGTGCGAGTACGTGAGCAGAGGTTACACTATATGACTAGAAGTCTTTACTGCAGCAAGATAATGTTTTATGTTCTATGACCAGGAGCCTACACTGTAGACAGGAAGAGTACTGTATTACTCAGCGTTATTACACGGCTGTTCTTAACTGCGCTGTCTTTGACGGGGTGTATTAACAGGGTGGTATATTCTGCTAGATGACCAGGTGTTTGCTCTACCCTGTAGCCTAATGTTCAAATTACCATCTGTCCCACTCCATTGAGCTTTATCTGCAACACTTTTACACCTTCTTTACATCGGTCCACAGAAACCTGTCCACTGCCGATCCCCCCCTTCTCCAGGACTCTGAGTAGATAGGGGTCTGTACCTGAGGGGTCTTACTAAAACCAAAAAGCATGACTCAACTTTTGACCGTGGGGAGCGGTTACAGATATAAAAAATCTCAGAGTAATGGAGATTTAGTACTGCCAGATGTTCATTATTCGAATAACCTTTTTTTGTGTGTGAGAAGTTTCAATTCACCATGGTGAGAATATAAAAATACAGAGTCTGATTAGGATCAGGGTTAGCCAAAGCCAAATGTACAAAAAAAGAAGTGTCCGATAAACCTGGCACTGGCATTTAACATGCATCTGTCCACCCTGCCTCTTGGTGTCCACCCTGTCTCTCTGTAGTCTGTCCACCCTACCTCTCTCTGCCCACCCTGCCTCTCTCTGCCCACCCTGCCTCTCTCTGCCCACCCTGCCTCTCTGTAGTCTGTCCACCCTGCCTCTCTCTGCCCACCCTGCCTCTGTCTGTCCAGCCTGCCTCTCTGTAGTCTGTCCACCCTGCCTCTCTTTGTCCACCATGCCGCTCTCTGTCCACCCTGCCTCTCTCTGCCCACCCTGCCTCTCTCTGCCCACCCTGCCTCTCTCTGCCCACCCTGCCTCTGTCTGTCCAGCCTGCCTCTCTGTAGTCTGTCCACCCTGCCTCTCTCTGCCCACCCTGCCTCTCTCTGCCCACCCTGCCTCTCTCTGTCCAGCCTGCCTCTCTGTAGTCTGTCCACCCTGCTTCTCTCTGTCCACCCTGCCTCTCTCTGTCCACCCTGCCTCTGTGTGTCCACCCTACCTCTCTCTGTCCACCCTGCCTCTCTCTGTCCAGCCTGCCTCTCTGTAGTCTATCCACCCTGCCTCTCTCTGCCCACCCTGCCTCTCTCTGCCCACCCTGCCTCTCTCTGTCCACCCTGCCTCTCTCTGTCCACCCTGCCTCTGCGTGTCCACCCTACCTCTCTCTGTCCACCCTGCCTCTCTCTGTCCAGCCTGCCTCTCTGTAGTCTATCCACCCTGCCTCTCTCTGCCCACCCTGCCTCTCTCTGCCCACCCTGCCTCTCTCTGCCTACCCTGCCTCTCTCTGTCCACCCTGCCTCTCTCTGTCCACCCTGCCTCTCTCTGCCCACCCTGCCTCTCTCTGTCCACCCTGCCTCTCTCTGTCCACCCTGCCTCTCTCTGCCCACCCAGGCAGTCTGTTATGCGAGGGGGGGGGGGGGTATTTTCCTTTAAATAGAGGAATCCATTTAAAGTTCAGTTGTGATTTGCCAACCAAATGACTTGACTCTGACTCTGATGTGGCAATAATGTCCTGGTATCAAGGACAAGAAAGGGAAACGGTGTGATGTAACACAAATCCTGATGCCATGTGCCTCGCAACAGCCGAGGAGTCCTTGTCAGCCTGTTTGTAGGGGGAGTGTCGAGGCTGGTGCTGAGGTCACCTCTGGAGTGGAGATGGGGGGCGGAGGGAGTACAGGGCCAGGCAGGGGCTAGCCTTGACACGTAAGGCAATATGACACGTGTGTGTGTGTCTGTGTGTGTGTGAGAGAAAGAACGACACCTAAAGGCCCCTCCTGAATGATGAATCCCCTCCTGCGAAGGGAGGTAACCCAGTGATTCCCATGGGAAAACAGCAATCACCTCAACGAGCCTTGGCATCAGGGCCAATGTAATGAAGATGTGTGCGTGTGTGTGTGTTCAGTGGGGGTCACTGTGTGGAGGTTAGGGTCATAATCAGCAGGGTGGGATGGATGATAGCATGTTTCTTGTGGGGGCTTTAGGATGGGGGTCACACAGTCAAGGCCAGAACGAAGCAAGGACAGGGGAAGTGAGAAGAGGGAAAAGCAATGGGACCAAGATCAAAAGAAGGCAGGAGGGTACAGAATGAAGTAGAGCTAATCCTGTTCATGGTAAGGAAGGATACGTAACCTAAACTATCAGGTAAAACAAGATAAGACAGAAAGAGAGAGAGAGAGACATAGAGAGAGAGAGAGAGAGAGAGAGAGAGAGAGAGAGGGAAGGCCAGAGAGATGAAGCGACTGATTTGAAGACCTCCGTCCTCCATTCCTCCCATCCTCCCAGCTCCACAGCCACTGTCTCTTCTTGTTAAAAGCTCCGGCCTCTTCTTTGATTAGATTTGGATCCCTTAAGATGATGTGTTTGTGGGACCAGCATTTACAATCATCTAGAGATGCAAGCTCCCTATACCTAACCACCCCCCACCACCACCACCACTACAAACACACACACACACACACACACACACACACACACACAATCACTGGTCTGGCACACAATCCGTAGGGCTTCCGAGGTAAACAAACAGTAATGTCCCCTGACATCTAGCACATTCTCCTGGCATGACGTGGCATTTACGAGTGTAAATGATGGCTTCTATTGTATGTAATTAAATTAAGAAGCGATTGCTGACCAGCACTGTGCTGTACCTTCAGCCTTCCGCTGTCTAAGCACAGAACATCCCAGGGGGTGCGCCCCAATATCCGACGGGTGATTGGCTGAGAGACTTCACTGTGTCGCGCTGCGTGGACAGCAGGAGAAGCAAAGCAAAAAGCCTACAGCAACCCAGTGCTCCAAGCCCGACTGTCATTCTCTCTCTCTCTCTCTCTCTCTCTCTCTCTCTCTCTCTCTCTCTCTCTCTCTCTCTCTCACACTCTCTCTCTCTCTCTCTCTCTCTCTCACTCTCTCTCTCTCTCTCTCTCTCTCTCTCTCTCTCTCTCTCTCTCTCTCTCTCTCTCTCTCTCTCTCTCGTAAGCCCAGGACACTTCAGACTGTCCAGAATCACGCTCACTGAGATTCAAACATAAATAATTGAATTGATTAGGGAGCCGATCAATAGGGCTGGTGAATTAGAAACTTGGCTGACACAACACCATCCCTCGGCCCCTCCTGCCACAGTGCTTCTTCAAACTTTGACGCACAATGATCGCGCACGCACATACACGCACAGATCAAACACAGACACAGGCAAGGTTCATATTTATGAGATGAAAGTCCAGGGCTTGGGAGCAATTCGTGGATAGATAAAGCAAAGCCAAGGGAGTTCAATGTGTTGACACAACCTTTCCTGTTCTATCAGGTTGATTCCCCAAACTCTGACAACAAGAAGCACTGCCATCTCTTTCTTCGCTCCTCCATGGTCCTTAATCTCAATGGCTTGAAAGGTTTTCAGAATAAAGGTCAGGTCTATGCAAATCTGCAATACCAGAAGAAGGATCTGCAGACATAGCCATAAAAGATCACCAAGATCCTGGGAGATCTGCGGGGGATATCTGCACGAGGGAAGGAAGTAGAGAGAGAGAGACAGAGGGAGAGAGAGGGGGAAAGGAGAGAGAGAGAGAGAGAGAGAGAGAGAGGGGGAGAGAGAGAGAGAGGGGGGGGAGAGAGAGAGGACAGCCATTCCTTTCCTGCTGCAAATGGCAGTCGGTGCGCCATGGCACGTGAGAAGGAACAAGGAGGCGAGGGAGGGAAGAGAACAGTCTAGGAGAACTGAAAGAGTAAGACTTTCATCTACAAGTACCCGGGTTCAAACACAGTTTAAGGCAGCTGCAGAGAGAGGAGAGTCTGGCTTCCCCACGTTGTCAGAAGTCAACAGTGCCCAGATCGATAGGCCTCTGCCAGGGTAGAGAGAGCAGAGGGGGGAGGCTTGGAGAGGTGGAAGGAACAGCAATTCCTAAAGAACATAGAGCCTATTGAAATGTGAGCAAGATTTCATATAGTTGAACTGGTTCTATGGCATCCTTATGGTACAGTTTAGTCATGCAAGCAATCCTGACGTAGTAAAAACATCTCTGAATGACTAAAAGTGAAAGTCTAGAGGGAATCTCTAAGTTATCCATGAATATGGATGATACATAAACTGCAAGGAGAGAGAGTGTCACATTTAGTCCAGACTAACATATCTATGATGAAGTTCTGCAATATCTTTGATCGTGATGTGGTGGTGTGTTTCATGATGTACACAATGGTGTTGTTGCAATGGTCTGGATTCATGTTTTTCTTCAGTGGATTAAAAAGAAAAAATGGACTTCAAGATTGCAGGTCAAACAATGCTGGGAAATGTAAAAACGTGAGAGGCTTAAGGTGTTCCCGGGACCTCTGCTTTATACAGCTTCAAGAAGCATCTGGCCTGAAGATCAAGTGCATGAATTAAGCCCTCTAGTGCACACACGTGTTCAAGCACATGCATACATTCCCTCCTACACGCACGCACACACACGCACACACACACACACACACACACACACACACAGTGCGCAACACTGATACACAAGCATTCACATCAACTGAAAATACCACGTTCCTTGCATTGACATAATGCTGCAGAAGATGTATGGTCATTTGAATATCTTACACACTTCTTTGTACTCTTTTGCAAGACACTCAGTGCTCGATCGACCCATGGAGGAGCTGGGGCTGAAGAACAGCTGCTCCTCCATGGAGGAGCTGGGGCTGAAGAACAGCTGCTCTACCATGGAGGAGCTGGGGCTGAAGAACAGCTGCTCTACCATGGAGGAGCTGGGGCAGAGGAACAGCTGCTCTACCATGGAGGAGCTGTGGCTGAGGAACAGCTGCTCCACCATGGAGGAGCTGGGGCAGAGGAACAGCTGCTCTACCATGGAGGAGCTGGGGCAGAGGAACAGCTGCTCTACCATGGAGGAGCTGTGGCTGAGGAACAGCTGCTCCACCATGGAGGAGCTGGGGCAGAGGAACAGCTGCTCTACCATGGAGGAGCTGTGGCTGAGGAACAGCTGCTCTACCATGGAGGAGCTGTGGCTGAGGAACAGCTGCTCTACCATGGAGGAGCTGTGGCTGAGGAACAGCTGCTCTACCATGGAGGAGCTGGGGCAGAGGAACAGCTGCTCCACCATGGAGGAGCTGGGGCTGAAGAACAGCTGCTCTACCATGGAGGAGCTGTGGCTGAGGAACAGCTGCTCTACCATGGAGGAGCTGGGGCAGAGGAACAGCTGCTCTACCATGGAGGAGCTGTGGCTGAGGAACAGCTGCTCCACCATGGAGGAGCTGGGGCAGAGGAACAGCTGCTCTACCATGGAGGAGCTGGGGCAGAGGAACAGCTGCTCTACCATGGAGGAGCTGTGGCTGAGGAACAGCTGCTCCACCATGGAGGAGCTGGGGCAGAGGAACAGCTGCTCTACCATGGAGGAGCTGTGGCTGAGGAACAGCTGCTCTACCATGGAGGAGCTGTGGCTGAGGAACAGCTGCTCTACCATGGAGGAGCTGTGGCTGAGGAACAGCTGCTCTACCATGGAGGAGCTGGGGCAGAGGAACAGCTGCTCCACCATGGAGGAGCTGGGGCTGAAGAACAGCTGCTCTACCATGGAGGAGCTGTGGCTGAGGAACAGCTGCTCTACCATGGAGGAGCTGGGGCAGAGGAACAGCTGCTCTACCATGGAGGAGCTGTGGCTGAGGAACAGCTGCTCCACCATGGATGTTTTCATGGCTTCCTCCTCTATGGTGGAAAATAAACGGTTGTTTTCCACTGTTCTGAAATCAATGGTCTCTCCCGGGCCCATTTCTCCAATCAGCTTCCTTCTCTCGCTCCACATCACCTCCCCACCCAGAAACCCCCACCCACTCCGCCCCACCAAGCATATCTATGGATATGTACGCATGGCAACAGTTGCCTGGAGCTACCAGAGCTAAGAATATCTCCACATTGAGCTGGAGCCACAGAAAATCATTCACAAGAACCTTAGCAGCTCTGCTTAATGAGTTTCTTATGTTGGGAGATGATTTTAATTAAACGCCACCCGTGCAATTTACCTAATGATTATTTCATGACATAATTAATAACTAAAAGACAATGGACCAGTCATGTCTAATTACAGAGTCAGACAGTGATTTGGCTCATTATATTCTAGAAATATTCAAACTTATTTGCTAAGGTGTTCTCTTTGAATAGTAACTCAGTGAACACTTTAAAGGGCAGTTTTTGAACAGTTTAAAGGGCATGTGTATGACTTTGGTTTTCCAAATACAAAATATTGCAGTGACGTCTTTATCCACTCAATGTGTATCCAGCTTGAACTAAAATTAACTGATTCAATTTGGATTTCAATAACTCTCCAGGTGAACCTAATTAAATGTACTACTGTGCAATGTATTATGGGTGTGTGGGTGTGTCAATTATGTGCCACACACACAAGCTGATGCTAAGCTTTTTGGCTCCACAAGCTGTCTGGAGCCACTACTGAATGCGACAGCAGCAACGCCCTGGGACCAGGCAGGATACCCATAACAGCACTCCTGTGGACAGATGTATTCACAAGAACACAGACGACTCCTAGGCATTCAGGCAAAAGAAATTGGGGCTGTAAAATCAATAAAAACATGGCATTGTAGGAAAAGATACAGTTTATCAGGAATGTTTCTTTTTAAGCAAAGGGTCTTTGTGAGGATGAATGTGAGGATGTCTGTGCAGAGACAACATACAGGCAATTGGGAATGAGAGATCTTCTTATTATCCTGGACGAAGAAAAAACTGCTTTAATCTGTGCATCAACTTCTCTGCCAAAAGGCTGAATCCAATTTAAATGTTAGATTGAATATTGATCAGCATACCAATACACTGCCATCAGCCGGTTATCTTCAAGTGGGACATTGACATGAAGCTTCTGCGTTAGATTGCATTGTTCACCGAAGTGCCCTATGACACCAGACATATACCCAATTCAGGACTGACGCAATTGCCCTCCTGCCATCTGTCCCTTTCTCTTTCCACTCTCTCTCGCTCTATCATCCCTCATTTTTTTCCTATCTTGTCCCTCCCTCCCTCCCTTCCTCCCTTTCTCCGCCCCTTTCTCACGTCTGTCCATTGGCCGGGCTCACTGGAGTCCCCATACGGCTGCTGCAGCAGCAACCTGCTGGGCGTGGATGTGAAGGTTCTTCTGACCGTGGAGCCTCTCTAACTACCCCATTCCTCAGCCACCTGTGTGGGCCGGGCCGGGCGCGCAGACAGGGGGTCCCTGGGTACCCCTGGGTGCCCCCGCTGCTATCATTAGCCTGTGTCTTTGTGAGGGAGTCGAACCTGCTCCTCCTCCCAGTACGCCTGACGTGAGCCCTCCTCTCACCCCCAGGCTGACCGACCTAGATGGGACAATTAGGCAGGCATTAGAGCAACGCGCCCTGCCGGTCGCCTGGCTCATTCCCCTGGCCCGCTGGGCGAGTCAAACTGGGGGGAGAGTCAGAGAGAGGAGAGGCAGGGAGACTGGCGGGGGATGGAGGGAGAGGGGAGAGAGAGATGGGTATGGCAACATGGGAACGGGAGAGAGGGATGACGGAGGAGCTAGCGGGGACGAGAGTTTGGGGAGACAGTGTGCAGACCTACTGAGGGCCTGAGTGAGCCACGTGTGTCAGGACTCTGCTCAGCCGACTGCACTCATCCCTTCCCTGACCTCCCTGACCTCCCTGACCTCCGCCCTCCCTGGGAGAGAGAGAGGGGAGATGTTGTGGGTGAGCAGAGCACAATGAGAGGACACCCTGCGGGTGTGGTGTCAGGCCATAACCACCTACCCCTGGCCCCTTCACCTTGCCGATGGGGGAGGGGGGGGGGTGAGAGAGAGGAAGAGAGGATCGTCGTCGTCGTCATCTGCCGCTTGTCCGGGGATCGGGTCGCGGAGGCAACGACCTAAGCAGGGAGGCCCAGGCTTCCCTCTCCCCGGCCACTTCCACCACCTCTTCCTGGGGGACCCCGAGGCGTTCCCAGGCCAGCCGAGTGACATAGTCCCTCCAGCGTGTCCTGGGTCCCAGGAAGACCCAGGAAGAGAGAATGAGTATGTAAATAAAGAAAAAACACTACACCATGTCATGTGCTCCTGTTGGTGGGAACTTACAGCAAATGTACTGACCTCTCTGGACCACACCGCAACACTTGGCTGCTCTGAGAGCCACAGAAATAACCAAACCGCTCTGACTTAAACTTCTTGGCAGTGAACTCTATTGTTGTTTACAGCCTTAATCAAACCAATTTTAAGGAAAGTGTACAGTCACACCCAAAGAAAGCAGAATGAATGATTACTGTGTGAAGTTCTCCTGAACCTTTGGTTTATAAGTGTCATAACAAGGGACTGTTACTGGTTTCATCACTGAAAATGTCAGCCAGCCCTAACTTACAGCCGAACAGTGAGTCCAAGTGAAAGCTGCTCTGGTGCACTGAGTGCATGGGCCCTGGTGAGAAGTTATGAACTTGAAAGGACTGTTTGGTTATGGAGGGTCGCAGGTGGTGGTGGAGGGGTACATATCTCTGCGGCGCTGGCTCTGTCTGTTATTTGGGCAGGAGTCAGCCTATCAAAAGATAATTAGAGGAGAGAGCTTTCTTGTGTCATCAGTCCTCGTGTTCCTCCGTGAAACATGCCAAGGTTTAGAGGCCCTTCTGCTGCCTCTCTCCCCCGGCCAGCCACCAAGACCTCATTCCCATCTAGGTGGTTTGGGTTGTTACAGGATGCCATTGTATCGTTCTGTGGCCCTCCATGGATCCATCCTATTCACCCCACTCTCTCATTCCCCTCGCTTGAGATTTGAGCCGGGTGATTCCTTATTCCACCCTGGTGATTCCTTAGTATATCCCAACTAATTCCTCTAAACCCCCATCTCCCATTCTTTCAGTCCATTAAATCCCTTGCTATCCCCTCTCTCCTCCCTCCAGGACTTAACGAACCCTCCATGTGGAACAGACAGGCTGGTCTATCAGTTTCATCATCAGGGTGACATGCAGACGGATCCTGGCTGAGGGAAGTAAGAATGTCACCACGCCTGTCTGCCAGGGTAAAGGCTTGTACCTCGGAGCTGGTCGTCACACATCGCAGCACTTTCATTTGTTTACTTCCTGAGAGCCTTTAAAACACGTTCCCTTCGCTGGCACATGACCGATCACACAAATGTGCATGCGTATGCACACACACACCACACAAAAAACACACTACCACACGTGTGCGAATACACACACACACAACCCTCAGTGGCCCTGGGGGGTGTGACAGGAAGCGGAGGATGAGAGTTTGAGAAGAGAAAAGGAAGCGGACCTTTCCTAATTTCTTCAATGTTCAGGATTGAACTCAAACTAAACCCCTGTCCCCCCTGACCAAGGTTCTTGACTTGATGTTCAGAGGAAAGGAGAAAAGAGGAGAGGCGGGAAGAAAGGAGGAAAGGAAAGAAGAGGACAGGGGAGAAGAGAGGAGAGGACCTTCTCTTCTCCTCAGAGTGTTGGCTGGTTGCCAGTCCCTGGACAGAGATACAGCTCTTCGCTCTGTGCCCACTCCCCGCCCCCTCACCTGAGCATTCACTCCACATTAAGAGCCCCAATTAAATATTCATTCTCCAAAACCCTCGCTTATATAACAAATGTAACAAGTGTGTTTCCAGCCCCACCTTCCTGAATAAAACAATGTGCCACACCAACTAACCGTGGGACGCACAATTACCACCGCAACCTATGGGTCAACCTTCCTGGCCAACTCAACAGATAACATCCAGAGGCAATGCTAACATGCTTTCAATTCCGAGGGTCCATTGCTCTGAAGATAATTAATGGATAAATCATGTCGATGAAAAACAAGTAATGGGCTCTGTACATTGAAGAAGAACATTGACTGAACAGTAAAACTGTTCTCGCTCTGATTGTTTGCTCTGAGGATAAGTGAGAGATATTGTTGTTCAGGCACAGAGAGAGAGAGAAAGAGTTTGAGAGGGAGTGAAAAAGAAAGAGAGAGAAAGAGAGAACTGAGGCACAGTGCCAGAACTGCTCAGCCTCCAGCCTTCTCCTCACCAGAGAGGTTGGTATAGGCCGTGTTGACCCAGGGGAACGATCCTATCTCCACGCATAACCACCACAATAGCTGTGTCTTCAAGGACTCAGCACTCCACAATATGATAGCCCGCAATTTATTACAGCAGGTTGTCATGGTAACTGGCCTTATAAAACGAGCGGCAGATTTTCTCCACTATTTGTCGATTGACCTTACCTTCTCTGACGGGGTTGACCTGTGTGCTATGGCTGTGATGATGCCATCCCACCAGCCAATGACCCGCCTCGTACAAAAGTCAGACAGTACATAATAACACAGAAATCTACCTCATTAGGAATACATGATGTATCAATCGCCCTTCTTCCTTGTTGATCTTTACCAATGATGACACAACCCCCCTCCCTTCCCCAGTCCTTAGCCCCCACCCCGCCGCCCCCCCCCTGCCCCCCGCCCCCAGTCCTTACCCCCACCCCACCCCGCCCCACCCCGCCCCCAGCCCCCGCCCCCAGCCCCTACCCCCTCAGGACTCCTCTGCAGGTGAACAGCTTTAGACCGAGGACAGAAGGAGTGACAGCCGAGTGTTTTATGACGTGGGCGAGCGGGCTGGGACAGACATGCTGACGGGGTGTGATGCGCTATCCTGGTCACCACGCCCGCCCATGCTCCTGTCAGGACAGGAGCCTCTGTCGTCGCAGGGCTTCCAGCCAGACCGTCTACGCTGCCGTGACACACGGCAGGTCATGTAGCTCTCAGCCTGGCTCAAGCATCAATCAGACCCCCCCGACCTCCCCCACCGCTCTCCTGATACCCCGCCTGACTCCCTCTCTCCTCCAAGGGCGGTTGAGTGCGAAAGAGAAAGATGTCAGGGAGGACTCTACTGCAAATCATGCCATTCTTATATTTCCACTCCTATGGCATTTGAATAATGTTGTTTTTTTTTTTTGGTCTACACAGATGTCTTCAACAAACATCCTCTTTAGCAAACGCTGGAAGAAGAAGAAAAAAAAGCAGTTGAAGCAGGAAGTACCTTGTCAGAAACAACCCTCATGTTGCTTCAGGGTGCTAAAATCTCTCTCCCACACCATTACAGTGGTCCTTTAAGTGGTCAGTAATGGTAGGCTAATTCAATCCGGTTTGGTCTGCCATCATACCCAGAAAAACTTCCAGTAACATTGCCGCAATATAGGGGAGGCTTCCCGGATACCCAGAGCAGCTGTCTCACAGCTCAGCCTACTCTAAGAGCTAGTGATTCCATGGCAATAGGGATGAAGGCAATTAGGTAGTAATTGTTTCTTAATTGAATTGCGTATGGCTTAGAGTGAGAGTGGAATAAGACATGATTGGAGAAATGTTTATCTATGCCACTGTGTGCATGGTGGCAACAGTGCTGGCGCAGTGTGACTATACTGTAAGCACAGTTTGAAATTGGAGCTAATCCCCCACAGAACAGATTAGGGCAGTTAAAGATACCTGAAGAAGCATGGAGAGACAGAGAGAATGAGAGAGAGAGCGAGAGATTAAATGGAAAGCTGGTTCTAAATGCTTCCTTTACTCTTTTCATTCTCATTAAAGCCCATATTATCCTCCCCTCTCTCTGTCTATGTCTCGGTCTCTGTCTCTCTCTCTCTCTTTCTCTTTCTCTCTCTCTTTCTCTCTCGCCGGTGGATGCACACTCTCGCTCTCCTTCGTTCTCTGGACAATCCTGCAAACAAAGTCAGTTTCCGACACATCAACAGTATTCCAAGCTCTAAAATGCAGATGTTCTGCTTTCTCTCTCCAGCGCGGGAGGTAGGACTGACGACAGGCCTGTCCATCATTCCCTCTTTCCCTGCTCCCTTTAACGAGCAGGTTTTAGTATATGACCTTTTGTCCATCGGATATGGTTTGGCACCTTCTTAACATCCACTAATCACTGTGCTGAAGTACAACCACACTTACACACACGCGCACACACACGCGCACACACACACACCAAAATCAAAGTAGGGGAGTGTTCAGTAGTGTCTAATGATGTTATTAATTATGGATACACTGCACCAGTGTCAGTGACTGGGGTGCACTGTATAGTGCAGCACTAACTGATTAACATGGGACTCTTCTGAGATAGTGAGAGAGAGAGATAGATGGAGAAAGAGAGCGAAAAAGAGAGAGACAGATACAGAGAGAGAGAGAGAGAGAGAGAGAGAGAGAGAGAGAGAGAGAGAGAGAGAGAGAAAGAGAGAGAGAGGGAGAGAGGGGAAGAGAGAGAGGGAGAGAGAGAGAGAGAGAGAGAGAGAGAGAGAGAGAGAGAGAGAGAGAGAGAGAGAGAGGGAAGAGAGAGCATCTGTGTGTGTTTACATTTGAGTGAGATGAGAGCACTGCTGTGCATGTGTGTGTGTGCATGTGTGTGCATGTGTGCATGTGTGTGTGTGTGCGTGTTTTAGTGCGGCTGGGTTGTGTTCCCCATCATGCTGCTGGCGCGTGGCTGGTGTCACTTTAACTCGGGGGCCATGCGGAGTGGCAGCCAGGCGGCCAGCCAGCAGACAGCCTCTTATTAGCCGTCATTGTTGACTTTTCCAGGAGGACACTGTGACAGGACACATCAAGACACACAGGATGAACTTAGAGGCAGTTTACTTCACGCTACGCTGGTGCTTCTACAAGTGACGCTGACAGTATTTTTCATGTAAAGTTGTCAAAAGACAGACTTCAGTGGAATAGCTTTCAAAAGGCAGATGTTGTAGACAAGTAGACACCAGTGCTTTTACTGTAACTCTTGAAATTCTTCATCCGTTCAGGCATTCCCAGGCTGACAGGGAATAATGAGACCACTTGTGGGGTGATGAAGCCGTCCCATGTGCAAGCGCTTTTAAGTCTAAAAGCTTTTACCGTCTATCTTTTTTCTTCTTCTTCCCAGAAACAGCTATGCGGAGGCCAAACATTGCTGTGAGGGAAGTTAACCATAACATTACAGAGAACTATCCTTCAGCTAGCCCCACGCCTTTAACCCGAATGCTAATAAATAAATGTTAATGGAGGTCTGCATGTACAGGGTGGGCATTCCCTATGTTTGGAGCTAGAGGGGTATCCCTTTAGCGTGGACCTCTTAGTCTTAATGAAACTCCCTGTAGAACTGTATCCCCTGCACATCTAGAAATCATCTCATTTCTAGTTAAACATTTATAAACTGCCAGTATAAATAACACACACACACACACATAAATAAGCAAGAATATGTCTACATTCGCTGTAAGACCTAGGGATTCCCAGAAAATGCAGAGTAGGTATATGTATATATCATGTACAGTGGGGTAAGGGTGTCACGCTGAAATGTGTGATGGATAAATTCCCCTCCTCTACGTACGTTCCTGTCTAAGAGTGAACCAGTGAATCTATCATGATTTATGATTGTGGGGCTTGGGATTCTGCTGCTGTTCCATGCATGGAGCTTCCAGTAGATTTGAAGATCCTTCCCATGAATCATTCCTTCTGTCACACTGGTATACCTTGAAAATTACCATGTTTAAAAATATGGATGAGAAAAGGCAGGCCGCTCCTTGGTTATTATGATGACCTGGTTCACTAACATCAGCATACAGTCCTGATCATTCAGAGTACCCCTTGATCTCACAAATCATTCATGCCTTCTCCTCTTGCGCAGTACAAGAGCAGTGGCACACACGCATTAGACAACACACGCACGCATGGACCGACACACACACACGCACACGTTCTTTTTGCATACGCTAGCACATATGCATGCACCACACATGGACACACACTCTCTTCAGGCATGGATGGGGGAGAAAGTCATCTGGACCGTGACAGGTGAGAAATCGTTTACAGTACCTCCATTTACATAAGCACACTGTGTGTGTGTGTGTTTCTCTGTGTGTGTGTGTATATGTGTGTGTGTGTGTGTTTCTGTGTGTGTGAGCGTGTGTTTCTGTATGTATGTGTGTGTGTGTGTGTGTGTGTGTGTGTCGATAAGCATCAGGAGTGATAATGATCTTGTTAATGAAGCAAGACGTTTGGTGGTCTGATGGGTGAGCTGCTGATGGCCGTCAAGGGGGAGGGGCTTCTTCTGGCGCAGTCATAAAGTCGATCCTCCCAGGGTCAGGAGCTGGCTCTACTGACCATGGACTGGAACATCATCATCAGTGTGTGTAGGAAGGAATGTGTGCGGGGGAGAGAGAGAGAGTGTGTGGGTGTGTATGTGTGTGTGCGCGTGTTTTTTTAAGGCAAACACTATTGTACCATTAGTACATCTCAGTGGGAGCATGTATTAAATATGCGGGTTCATGTTTGTGAAAGGGTTGTACTGTTTGTGTGTAACCGTGTGTGTGCGTTACAGTTTGTCTATGTGTGTGTGTGTGTGTGTGTGTGTGTGTGAGGGAGAGGGTGAGTAGGAACCCCATTTTCAGTATGTCACACCAAGGACCCTGTGTGCATCAAATAAACCAGGCCCAGGCCTTTCTCTCTACTACATTACCCAGGGTTCCCCCTGACTGTGCACACCGCTGTAAGCATCACAGGTCTGTTCAATCACCTTCACCAGAGAGCGAGCTGGTTCTGTACTGTACACGACACTGCAGCACTTGTTTACGATGACGTCATAGTAGGCCTCAACGGCAGGTACTAATGAGATCTGTTCTGTGCCAGATTACTTTGTCTAATATCTCAATATAAAGGCCAATCGAAACCCGACACTTAAGGTTCACTTACTCTTTTTCCCCAAACAGACTTTTGATGGATTGGGGAAGTGAGAAATGCATCTAGCGTTATGATAGCGCGCTGGGGGGCCTATTCTAGACTAAACTGCTGATTGCAGCAGCACACGTCAGGTAATGTTTACAAGATTTCCTATAAAAGAGACAATCACCTACCTCGTTACGCTAGGGTGAGTGGACGGCCGCAAGGGCTCCTGGGATTGCTCCCTCATAGCTCCCATCTCTCCATGAAACCTCTCAGATGTGATGGGGCGTCACCTAACCGTGTTCGATGACGGGGTAGCTCATTCTGCAGCACTCTGCTGCCTAATTACTCTCATCTGTCCTCCTCTCTCCCAGACAGAGGGGTGAGGACCTGGCTACGAGCCTGGGAAAGGGCACCTCTCCTCAGCAGAGCACAGCCACCTAAAGCCAAAGGGCCTGGTTCAAATCCTTCCTCACTGTATCCTTCACTTGTTCCTTTGGTTAAGGGATCATTCATGAGAGGTAAGTGAGAGGGTTAGATAAGGGCGAGGCTTTTATTCTTTCTTGTTTGTTTCTAAGAAGATCAGTGAATATAGTGTATCCTTAGTCTGTCCTGTCTTTGTTAGTAATCCCACAATCAGAGTAAGCAGGGACATCTGCCATCTCATTCCTTCCCCCCCCCCCTCTCTCTCTCTCTCTCTCTCTCTCTCTCTCTCTCTCTCTCTCTCTCTCTCTCTCTCTCTGTCAGGCAGAACGACAGCCGTCCTCTCACACCCACCACCGCCGCCCATCAATCACAACATCGCCTGGCATTATGGGTATTACGGTGTCATCCGAAAGAAGGGAAAAAGCCATCGCTCACACAACGACACAGGTGTCTCTGTCAAACCAACCAGGGACAGAAAGAGGGAGTGAGCTACAGGAGAGAGGGAGGAAAAAGAGATCAAAAGAGGAGAAGAAGCCAACACGTGCGCTCATACCAGACCTCCATCCATCAGAGGGCTGGCCTGCGTGCCCCGGGTGACAGATGAAAGAGGGAAAGGATGGGTTTCTGGGAGGAAGAAAAGATGGGAGGAAGGGGAAGGAATCTCCATAGCCTTAGACCAACACCCCCTTCCTTAACACACCCTGTCCCTTGAGACCATTCTTAATGGATGAGATCATTGTATCGCACATGTGACACCATCACGCCCGTTTATGTGCTCTCATTTCCTCATCCGGTGCTTTCAGCTCACTGTGAGCCTGCCTGACTGCCCCTCAACCGGCCAAAGTAATTGGTGTTGGTTATTGATCAAAATTAATCACAGGTGGCGGGGCACTGGAGTGTCTTTTTCCAAGCTGACACCTTCTACAGAGAGAGAGAGAGAGAGAGAGAGAGAGAGAGAGAGAGAGAGAGAGAGAGAGAGAGAGAGAGAGAGAGAGAGAGAGACAGAGAGAGAGAGAGAGAGAGAGAGAGAGAGAGAGAGAGAGAGAGAGAGAGAGAGAGAGAGACAGAGAGAGAGAGAGAGAGACAGAGAGAGAGACAGAGAGAGAGACAGAGAGAGAGAGATGGAAGGCCACAGAGTCATTACAGCCTGGAGTCCAAACTCGTATTCATTACCTCCTAAGAGTCGGCAGTGGAAGGAGGAAGTCTCCAGCAACACAGGCTCTGCACCTGATCATGATGGATGACTAAACTGCTATCTGCTCTGAGTTCTATGCTGAACAGATGTAGTGTATTCTGAGAGACCCAACAACTCCATGTAACCAATTTCCTTTTTATTAGTCATATCTGTCCTCCGCAACAGCCCTCTCCCACGTCCTCTGTCCCCCACCAGATGGACTTCTGCAGAGCTACAGCTGAGAGGTTTCCTGTGGAGGACTTGCCATCGGATGATGGATTCCTTCATCTCTGTGCTCGACTGGTTGGGTCTGAAGCTGAAGCCCCTCAAGATGAACCTTCTAGATTGGTCTCTTATTGATGCTGTGATACATTGTGGGACTTGGGACACAAAGTCACTCCATTGTCTGCTCAAAAGAACTTTGTGTCTACATGGACTCTACGGGGACTGAGTACAGATGGTCTCTAGGCACAGAACAGGCAGTGACAGCAGACAGAGGAGAAATGAAGAGAGGGAGAGAATTAGAAAGAAAGACGGAGTTGATGGATGAGAACCGCCAAGTTTTTGCAATGATGGGAGCTCGAATGTTCCCTTGGCACGTGGTTCAGAGTGAATGTCAGGATAATGTGAAGTCCCCAGGGATGATTGAACGCGGGGATTGTGACGGAGCGTGTCGTGCCGATGGGTTTCGCGTGCATGTGTGCGTGGTAATGTGAGGGAGAACGCTGTGTTTTAATATGTGTGTGCACCCGTGTGTGTGCTTGTGCTTGTGTTTTAAATAAACGGGTATGTGTGGTTGTTTGTAAGCATATTTGTGTGTCTCAGGTCAGTTCACAGTAATATACAGTATAAAGGTATTTTCCTCCGTGATGTGAACGAAGTGAGGAATAATGTGAGGCAGACTGCTTACAGAGTAAAAATAAAAGAAGACAACAAAATATTGACTTAGATGGATGTAGGGTATCCCTGCCAGATATACGACCAGTAGGAAGAATGCTGACTCGCTAATATAACCGAGTGATAGTGCTAAAATGTTGTTCTAGAGGAACGCCCTTAACCTTACCACAAACACATAGAAGAAAGCTGATGGATTCATTTTTTTTTATGAACAGAAGTATATGTCAGTTGTCAAAGCTTAAACAAAGAGAATCTTCAGAGCCCATGGCGTCCTCCAGGCCTCCTGGTCCATTATGCTGTCATGTCATCTACAGAGTTCCTCTCATTCAGCTTCTTCACATGGTCTATGGCAGCTCACAGTTTCAGCTGCAGCTGGATAACAATACCTCATTATTCACTCAGCAGCCAAGTGACTCAGCCTGCATTTACTGTACTTTGCTGTACTCCTCTTTTCTGTAACCTCTTCATCTCTCTCTCTCTCTTTCTCTCTTTCTCTCTTTCTCTCTTCTCTCTCTCTCTCTCTCTCTCTCTCTCTCTCTCTCTCTCTCTCTCTCTCTCTCTCTCTCTCTCGCTCTCTCTCTCGCTCTTGTTCTCACTTCATCTTTCCTCTGTCTTTCCACTCATCTCCGTCCTCCCTCCCTTCCTGGTGGTTTGATACACACTTCTCTTTTGTCTTGTCCTCAGTAACTCTTGTACCAGACACTATCTCTTCTCTCTCTCTTCTCTCTCTCTTCCCTCTCTCTTCTCCCTCTCTTCCCTCTCTCTTCCCTCTCTCTTCCCTCTCTCTTCCCTCTCTCTTCTCCCTCTCTTCCCTCTCTCTTCTCCCTCTCTTCCCTCTCTCTTCCCTCTCTCTTCTCCCTCTCTTCCCTCTCTCTTCACTCTCTCTTCCCTCTCTCTTCCCTCTCTCTTCCCCCTCTCTTCCCTCTCTCGTCCCTCTCTCTTCCCTCTCTCGTCCCTCTCTCTTCTCTCTCTCTTCCCTCTCTCTTCTCCCTCTCTTCACTCTCTCTTCCCCCTCTCTTCCCTCTCTCGTCCCTCTCTCTTCTCTCTCATTCCTCTCTCTTCCCAATCTCTTCACTCTCTCTTTCCCCTCTCTTCCCTTTCTCTCAGTCTTTCTGTAACATGTTCGGAGTTCATTAACTCATTGCCTCTGGCCATGTCCGCCTGCTGTATTAGCCAAATAAGAGGTGTGCGTGTGTGTAACTGTGTCTGTGTGTGTGTGCTGCCCCAGCCTCCTGGCAGGTACAGTGCTACTATACTGCAGACACATAAATACATCGCAGTAGGAAGGCCCTCATGGGAGCCCTCCATGCATCTAAAACACACTTTACCTCCAGCTGGATATATTTAGACCAACTCTGTTTAGTTCATTTATCTTCCCCATACGTCTCTGCCATGGATTATGAATGGTTGGACAGAGACACTGAGGCAGTGAAAGAGACCAACACCAATCTTCCAAATGCCCTCGACACCAAGACTGGCAAACACCATGGCTAGTTGCAGCTGGAGCCTAAGCCCCAGGGCTTAGCGACAAGGTCGAGCAGGAAATGTGCAGGCGCCGTCATAATGTTAAACAACACTTTAAAAGGGTGATTTAACCCGAGTAAATAAACCCCCCAATGCCAGAATGGATAAAGAACACACGCGCTGGCATTTTAAAAGTCGGGCAAGTCGGAGACACCTTTGGTACAGTACACAGCTGAGAGAAAAGCGGAGACAAAAATGGAAATGTAGCCTATCCTTGCTCCCATGACTAGCACGCATAAAAGCCAGAGTCATTTAAATAAACTGACAAGGCAGACTGCAAGCCAGCCCTGCTGCCACTATGGGACTGAGGTAAAGCTCTTTGATAAGGAAATAAGCTGCTCAGAGCCCAGGAGAGTCATCCCAGTCAGCTGGTTTCAGCTGGGAGCAGAGAGCGCTGCCACAGCAGAGCTAGCTAGGTGGGCCTGTCAATGCTTGGGAGAACCAGATCAAAAGGCCTCCTCTTCTCTTTGTCTCTCTCTGTCCCGCTCTCTCCCTTCGCCTATTCAAGGTGGTTTAAAAGGTGGAGTAGGGCCACTCGCCTTTCTTTTTTTTCCTGCTAACTCTTTCCTCACTCCCTCTCTTTTAATCTCTCTCTCTCTCTCTCTCTCTCTCTCTCTCTCTCTCTCTCTCTCTCTCTCTCTCTCTCTCTCTCTCTCTCTCTCTCTCTTCTTCTCCCACGTTCGTTCCCTTGCTTGCCAGTGCTGTCACTCCCTCTCTTTCTCTCCCTTCGAGAGGTAGTAAAAAATAAGGGAACTTACATTACTTTAGACTCAAGGGCGGCTCATCCCCCTGACGCCCTTGACAGGCCTCTCTCACCTCGTCGCCCTCTTTGGCCCCTCCCTATTTCCCAGAAGCCCTTTTTTTTTTTTTTACCACAGGGCGCCTTTCATTTCACCTTCCAGCGCTTGGGATCTCACAACCTGAAAGCTATAAAGCTCTAATTGCTGTGATAGACGCACACTCCCACAGGAAGCACCTTTGCTTAAGGTCAATTCGTTATTAGGGACTGAGGGAGGAGCACCGTCACCGTGGAAGGCAGGGGGGCCACACAGGAAGAGCAGTGATGTAACTCCTTTTAACAGCACTTCTTCTCTCAGAGAAGGTTAGTTAACCAGCACCTGAGGTTAGTGCTGAGTCAGGACATGGGATAATTACCTAGAGGTATGATAACAAAACTCTTCCTGTCCAACAACATGTTCATCAGAAGCTTTGTCTCCAGGCTATGCTTGATAATGACCCTGCTAATGAGAGAAGCAGTTGGGATGGGGTGGGAATGGTGGGGGATAAAATCAGCTCACATTAAAGAGGTTAAGTGAATTTTAAACACAGGAATCCCCCTCCCCCCTCCCCCTTTCCCCTTCAGATATCCTAATGAGTGTCTACTTACTGTGACAAACCCAAACTCTCATTATGACCTCTGACATCACTGCTCTTTCTCTCACAGAGCACACTACAGACTCCAGATCCGGACAGAACATCCAAGACAATAACCTTCTGAGCAGCCCTGCTGGAATACAAAAAAAAAGAGCTCCAATCTTCTAGAACGTTCCGTTGTCCGTGGCGGCAAGCAGCTAATTTGGTAGCTTCTCTGAGTGTATGGCTGCCAGAGTCTCTTTGATTACTGGTGATGGATTGAGAGGAGCTATCGGGAATCAGAAGCTACACATATCCAGTGGAAACAGGTATTAATAATGGAGTGAGGGGAGAGATGAGAAGAGTCCACAATGTTGTCCTGCTTCATTAACAATGACAGGGTGTACCCCCGTCTCTGCGTTCTCCCCAGCTCCCTTTTCATAGCACTGCCTCACAACAACAGGTGGAAATCAATTCTGCTAAGAACAGGCACCAGGTGCAGATGCTCTTAAAGGGGATTGGAGGCAGACCAGGGAAATGGAGGAGAAGCCTATCGGAGTGAGTCCAGCCTGGGCCCAGCGCCAGTGCCACGAGGAGGACACAGCTGCAACATGTCCCTCTGTCCTTGCCAGCGCCGGAACAGGGGTGGGGGAGAGGAGGGAGGTGGCGGTGTGGGGGCAGAGCAACTTCCATCCTGTGCCCCAACCACCCCCCACCCCCGCGCCCTGACGTAGCCGATCTGCCAAGTCCTGTTTTAATGAACTACCCAGTTGCGCTGTGTAATTACTCTTTTAAGTTTCTCCAACCAGACGCTCGATGGTTGCGGATCATATATTTCCCTCCTCTTGATGCTTGCTCATTAGGCTAGGAGGTGTCCTCCCCGATGCGCGGGCACCTGGTCAGCTGCTTTGGAACACCGCGGCTACGGTTGGCCCAATGACAAGCCAGACACTGTTTATGATGTCCAAGGGGAAAAGGGACAGGGATTATAGATATATAGATTTAAACATAAACGATGAAAGTACTTAAACGTCTCCCTAAAACAGTCCGAGCCAAAATTCGGACGTATTTAACACTTGTTAAAGAACTGGACTGCGCTTGATGTTTTGCCTTTCCTGTTCCCTTACTGTGAGTCACCAGCACACCTCACCATCACATCTCACCATCACATCTCACCAGCACACCTCACCAGCACACCCCACCAGCACACCTCACCAGCACACCTCACCAGCACACCTCACCAGCACACCTCACCAGCACACCTCACCAGCACATCTCACCAGCACATCTCATCAGCACACCCCACCAGCACACCTCACCAGCACACCCCACCAGCACACCTCACCAGCACACCCCACCAGCACACCTCACCAGCACACCCCACCAGCACACCTCACCAGCACACCTCACCAGCACACCTCACCAGCACACCTCACCAGCACACCTCACCAGCACACCCCACCAGCACACCTCACCAGCACACCCCACCAGCACACCTCACCAGCACACCCCACCAGCACACCCCACCAGCACACCTCACCAGCACACCTCACCAGCACACCTCACCAGCACGCCTCACCATCACATCCCACCAGCACACCCCACCATCACACCCCACCAGCACACCTCACCAGCACGCCCCACCAGAGCGTGAAACAGCATGGGGAACGTGTTCTCTGTTGTCTTGGCAACTTCTTTCTTCCTGTTTTCTGCTTGTCTATAAATAACACTGGGGGTTTGAACTCAGAGCAAACTAAACGATGCCAGGAATCTACAGTTGTGAAAAACTGACTAAAACATGAGGATGAAAACTGTACAAAATACATAAATGGAAAGGACCCAACGGATAAAAAATACATTTAAAAGGAAAAAACGACTTGTGTGGATGTCCTAAAGTAAAAGGTATTATCTTTTTTCAGAATTAAACACTCATAGGAAAACCCTGAAACGTTGAGAGGAAGAATAAAATAATTCCAAACAGCACAGGAGACAGGCATCTCCTTAATGAAATCATGTGATCCAGCCATGAAGAGTCCTGCCCACTGTATGAACACGGCAAGTGGTTGGTTTGGCAAATGAGTTCTAGGTTTCGTGGAAACAGGCTCCTATTTGATCAAATAAACAAAACAAACCCGTCACATAATGTCATAGGGCAGGGCCACCAGCCCTTATGGTGACGTGACCTTCCTCTAAGCCTGTAAGAGTACCATCCAACCACCAGGCTGGTCTGCATTTCATTTCTTCACAACTGATCCTGGCAGGCAGGTAGGATTTAGTATAGAATTTGAACTCCATGCTGTACTTAAACCTCCCTCCCTTATGACGTGGGTGGTGACAGTAGCAACCACACACCAACGCACACACGCACATACACAACCAAGCATGCAATACACACACACACCCGCACACACACAGAAAACGGACACATTCTGATGCACGCGCACACCTCTGACAGTTTCCTCTTGGCTTCTGACCCAGACACTTGAGTGAGCGTGGTACGTGTTCATCAATCTGACTTTCTCTTTCTGCTCTCTCTACTTCTGTCCTCCTCTGTAACTGAGAAGCACAAAGCCTATTGAATTCACTCCTCTTCAAAGGGTGCTAAGGTGTCTGTTAAAGCAACACATTGTCAGTGAAATCCTTCGATGACCTGTCTGCTATTTTCTACTGTTAAGCCATTTGCAAATAACCGTGAGCAGGAACAGCAGGTGACATTTAAGCTGACGCACACTGATCAACACGGCCAGTCAGTCAGTCAGTCAAACACATAAAGACACAAACACACACACACACACACAAACACACACACACACACACAAACACACACACACACACACACAAACACCCCACACACACACACAGACCTGACAGACAGACATGCCTCTGCAGGTTTACTATCTGATTCTGAATACTGCGGGTGTATCCGTGTGTCCGATCAGGGTTGATGGTCTTCCTGTGTGTTCCCTAGAGCCTCTGGATCTCCTGGTACTGACTGTCCTCCTCAAGCTCTCACTGTGTGACACACAGTGTGTGTGTCTGTGTGTGTGTGTGTGTGTATCAGTTTACGTGTGGGTATGCATGTATGTAAGCCTCGAGTTTGTATGCTTGGGTGTCATATGGAAAACATTCAAAACAATGGTTGGCAAACACAGATGATTATGTGTGTGTGTGCAGACCAGAGGATAGTGGAGTGTTATCGTTCCCCGCGGGCACCTAGGCTTCAACCTCTTTGTGCCGAGCTCGTCTGCTCTGTGACGTCATCGGTGCTTTCCGGTGCGCTGCGTCTGTAATGGAGTCCATTTAGCTCCACACCGAGCCATTTCCGTCCAGCCTCACCCCATGAAGGACACATTAGTCTCTCTCCTCCATCCCTCCCTCTCTCTGTACCTCGCCTAGTCTCTTTCTCCTTTTATTTCTCTCCTTCTACCCCACCCCCCCACCCCCACCCCCACCCCCACCCCCACCCTTCCTCTTTCGGTTGCTCTCTGTTCTTGATACTCTAGCTTTTCGGGATGAATTTCCCACAATGCTTCTGCTCATCATCATTTTCTCTGCCCTGCCCACTCACTTCTCCCCACCCCCTTCTCTCCGTAAACATGTGCTACTTTGGAAAATGACACTCCTTTAAGGGGATCCAAGCATCCCCGTATCGCACTCGGCACACATGGACGAGGATGTGCAAGATCAAACGCTACTCATGGCAGAGTGAGCAGAAGGGATTGTACACACACACACACACACACAGGCTTGCAAAGATACACAGTGGAGTTTTTAGGACAGAGTAAACACTGTGGTTTTGGGGAGTTGTTCATGTTCTTGGAAACTCTTGGCACACGGCAGTGTGTATAAACACTACACCATCAGACACAAGTCTCTCCTCAGACTCCCTTTGAAGCTGTCTCACCTTTGACCCTCCTCTCGGCTTGTTCCAGGCAAAACTACAAACTAGCTTTTCTCTCGAAAACCCTTTCTGAACCCTGCTCACTGCTCTTCTCCACCAGAGATTATGAAGGCTGTATTGAAATGCTCTTGTTTCTCACTTTACCTTCTGTATCTATACATTTGGTTGAACTACAACGGCTTGTTCCTCTGCTCTATTACAACCAGACAACATAACTTGGTAATACACACCCACACACCTCCCTCCCCTTGCTCCAACTTTCTCTTCATTGGCGACAACAATCTCAGAGGGATACACGAGAAGTGGATTAAGTGATCAGGACAATGTTGCGACAGAGGTACACTTCGCTAGCTAGCTAGCTACGCTAACTTTGAGTGGTCCCAGTGGAAAGTGAACTGTAAATAGCCCTGTCTATGTTCATGGTAGATTAGGACCGGCACACAATCACACCACTCATTTGCTTATTTGCTTGAGTCGTCTTACAGAGTGGTGTCAGACTGGCCAGTGCGGGGTGACCTGCACTCCCGCAAGAATGCTCTGAAACTGGGCATAAAAAATGTAGGCGCTACGTGAAGTTACTAGTTGGGGCACTGGAGTGGTCACGCCATGTGAAGCCT
The DNA here is from genome assembly GCF_054491055.1 of Hypomesus nipponensis. Taxonomy (NCBI): domain Eukaryota; kingdom Metazoa; phylum Chordata; class Actinopteri; order Osmeriformes; family Osmeridae; genus Hypomesus; species Hypomesus nipponensis. Next base: position 4,230,405 of record NC_140368.1, on the reverse strand, counting down.
CAGTGGGAGTGAGGGGGGGAAGAGAGAGAGAGAGAGAGAGAGAGAGAGAGAGAGAGATAGAGAGAGAGAGAGAGAGAAGGAAATAGAAAAAAGGGGAAGAGAGAGGGAGAGGGAGAGGGAGAGAGGGAGGGAGAGAAAACTATGTCAGAAAAAAGACAGCGTGAGTGGGGGTAACAAAAAATAAAGAGAAAAAAAAACCTGCAGGGATGCCTTCATTGAGTAGAAAAGGTCTATGCTTTATGACACCAATATAAAAACGGCAGGAGACCAGATATTACATCTCTACCCCACATTCCGCATTTGATACTCCACCTCCACAGTTATGAACTATCAAACAAAGTTTGAGGATCTAAAAGTACCACCACTCCTCCAATTCCTGTGTTCAGCCCTGTTATACTTTCGGCCCTGTCAGCTGAAAGCAGCGCATGATGGGAGGGGCTGTGTGTTGCTCGTGCCCAGAAGGATTTAGAGTCTCTTCCTGAGTCTGTCGGGCCCAGGGATCAACATCGTGACCTTGCCATCGAGTGGAGGCTTACGTAGTGAACCTTATCACAGCCTTACCCCCTCCCCACGCCGATACACACTGGTGTAGTGACAAGGTCCCAGTCTTCTGATAATGATGGGCTGTGTGCATGAGCTGGGCATACTACCATGTATACTGTACAGCCTTGTCAAGAAGCAACACAACCAACTGTCACTTTGAGCCTGACAGTGAAGGAATCCTTTGCTTTCTACAAGAGACAAAGGCTTTTGGTTGAAGAGCATTTGGAGTGTTTGAGGTCAGTGGCCTGAATCCTAAACTCTTAACCCAACAAGGAACAGGATCTGTGCTATCAACTTCAATCAAGTCAGAACAGTCAGGCAGCAAGAGTAGGAGGGTAGGGATGTGTACGGTCGGGAGTACAAGTGAGTCAAGCAGAGAATGAGAGAGAGGACCAAGGTCTGAACAATTGAGGGGAGTCAGGTGGCTGAGCAGTTAGGGAATCGGGCAAGTAATCAGACGGTTGCCGTATAGATTCCCGTCCATGCAAAAAAGACATTGTGTCCTTGGGCAAGGCACTTCACCCTACTTGCCTCGGGGGGAATGTCCCTGTACTTAGTGTAAGTCGCTCTGAATAAGAGCGTCTGCTAAATGACTAAATGTAAATATGAGAATCTAAAATCACCATAGCAGAGCTAGTCTGGACTTGACCATAGGTCTGGTGACAACAAAGGGAACCATGAAGGCCTGACAAACTACACTGACTCAGTCACCTCCATCGCCCACTACAATATCTCAATTTTTTTGTGGGCTTTCCCCTTCTTTTTTCACTTGCTTCTCGTTTTGTTTGTTTTTTGCCCTCATCTCTCGTCTCTGTCTGCAAAATCACTCTGTTCAAGAGAACGTTGTGGTTATCAATATTTCATAGGAAAGTAAGGTTCTAAGACTCTTTCTCTTGAAATGCCCCTCGCTGGCGGGTGTAGACATCCTTGACTGCTTTTTTTGTGAAGAATTGTGAAGAATTATTGTACCAACGTATTGTTTCAGACTCCATTACTATTTTATACAAGCTGATAGTGGAAAACGAAAGAAAAAAACGAAACTAAAAAACATTCATCAGCATTAAAGTTCTCTGACTCAGTCATAACTTCTTGATATCTCATTTTAAAAAAAGGCATTCATAATTAAAATGATTTTTTTCAACCTCAAAGTACTCCAGACATTGAACATAATCTTCTGAAGGGGATTCCGTGTACAACGCCTAGTGTAGGTTATGCAATATACTTTGCACAGTGCTGTCCATGCAATGTCCTACACAGTAGGCTACAGGGTGCTGAGTGAGCAATCTGTCGGTACACACATGATGTGGCTCTACCGAGGGGCAGGGTGCCGTGATATCATCTGGAAGAGCGTAAACACGGGCCTCTTTCCCCAGCTCCTCCTTTACCCCATAGCAGGAGCTGCTGAGGACGATCTGGAGCACAGGGGGATGCTACAGGGTCTCCAGCATCCCCCCACCCGCTACTACACCTGGACGACGACCCTTTCTGAATCCTTTGAAAACTGTTAACACAACCAAGCCAAAACAAAAAGAAAACATTTAAAAACAATTTTTTTTAATACTTCTCATCTCTGCATTCCAAACATTTCTTCTCTTCCTTTCTACCTTTCTTTAATCTCTCTTTCTGTCCGTCGGCCTCCTCTCTGTCTGCTCTCTACTCCCCCTGTCATTTCCAGGGAAGGCAATTGCTCCGGATTAACCATTGAACCCCAGTGTAATACAGTTAGTCCTGTAACCCTCTCCCTCTAAGTCTCCCCCCTCTGCCTCCACACTAGGCCAAATCCAGGGCTATCTAATTAGGCAGCCTCTGGCCCACTTAAGAACTAATCAGATACATGGAGAGCCCCGATAACTAATTAAAGATTGTCGCCGTTGACGATCACGTTATCGCTGCCATGACAACAGGGAGGGGGCAGACGAGGCAAGGGTGGTGCTGACGTTATGGGATCCAACGGGTTGTTTCTGTTACTGAGACTTGGTTACGTCAGAGCGGATTACAACACAACATCAGTCTGGTTGTGGCGGGGCAGAAGGACTGACAGGAGGCTTGGATTTGAGGGGGTACTGTACTTGGGACACAAAATTAAGATTACAGGAATTTATAGAAGATTGTCTAATAATCTCTTCCTTCAAAAACCTACCTATCTTGGTGCAATAGATATCACACTAAGATCCAAATCTATTGGGACAAAGCAAGTCTGGTTCGTTTCTATTCTGTTCCATCAAACATAATATGAAAATTATATATAAAAATATACAAATAATAGAAATACAAACTCATAGAACGAACACTAAAGTTTAGTTCCTTGAACTAAACTTCTGAATATGTCTGACTTAACAAACAGAGAAATGACAGGACGTTGTAATTCTCATCTTGAAATCTCTACTTTGTTGGCAAGTAACATACAGTAACTTGCAATGTGAACTCCAAAACAATCAGTGCATTCCTGAACAGACAGTCATTAGAATAGGTCTGCCAACTTAAAAGTTAAGTAGATAGCACTGTTATAAGCAAAGAGAGTTAGTGTGAAAGGAATGGAAAACCCCCATCCTCTTATTCATCTTTCATCTCTGTCCTTCGCGATAACGTTCCAGCAACTATACTGCCTTTATTTCTGTAAATTCCCAACAAAAAGAGTCTTTTAAAGAGCATTTCTAGAGATGAAAGTGTGACATGAGAGACCACACACAGACGCTCATACACACAAACAGACACTCTCGCATACCTAGTCATTAAAACATGGTCATCTCTTCATATGCCTCACTTCCCCAAATCCAGGTCGACCAGGCTGTTTTCAGACAGATTAAGAGCTAGCGGCTCATCAAGCCTTCCATGCGAAGAAAGAGGAATAAATACATATTGAAGTCATAACATGGTCTGTACCGAGGGGATGAATCACCCGCGTTAATATCCGTGAACATAATCCGCATTAGCTTCTGCTCATTCGGAATGTATAGGTTTAAATCAGGGGGTCTAATCTCACTGGTATGTCCGAAGAACAAAACCTCTAAGATTTTAAGGGGGGGGGGGGGGGGGATTTCTCCCCAGTGATTATATTGGGGTTCTTACAGGTTCCACTCAACGCTACGTAAAGACGTTCAGTCCACGTCTGGTGGAGTGGTTGGATGCCAAGCACATGTGCTGTGGGTCAGGCTTTAAGTGGGCACTAAGCTTGTTTTTAATGCTGGGCGTATATGCAGTTTAAGATGACTTTACAGCCACATTAATGCAGCGTAAAAGGAGCTTTAGTGTGATTAAGTTACTAGCACCCTCTTTACAGGTTGTCCATTCAGACAACTTAGGAGGGCCAGAAGTTCAAGGCCCTCTAACGTGATGAAGACCATGCAGCGCTACCTTCATGTCAGTCATCCATCAGCAGAAGTTGTGTTATTTAGTTCTCAATACTATTTATTAGACTGGCACTGAAGTGGATGACCACATTGGCCTTTAGATACTGTCATGCTACTTAGAGGAGATTTATGGTGAGACAGGTACACTTAGAAAATCTTTACCAGGAACAGCGCCAACAACAATGGCTAATACCAGTACATCAGGCCCCAGAGGGGACATGGGTGGGCTGAGGGGGGGGGGGGGGGTGTTGGGAAAGGCTGCCAGTGGTTCTGGGCTGCACCTTATGGTAGAGCACATGGCAAATTAAGTGAAACGTTTGATGGAAAAGCCCATAAATGTTCATTACGCTTGTCGGCTGGAGAGGCAGAGAGGTTTTGGAAACAGAGAGGAAGAGAGAGGAGAGAGAGAGGAAGAGAGAGGAAGAGAGAGGAGAGAGAGGAAGAGAGAGGAGAGAGAGGAAGAGAGAGGAGAGAGAGGAAGAGAGAGGAAGAGAGAGGAGAGAGAGGAAGAGAGAGGAGAGAGAGGAAGAGAGAGGAGAGAGAGGAGGAGAGAGGAAGAGAGAGGAAGAGAGAGGAGAGAGAGGAAGAGAGAGGAGAGAGAGGAAGAGAGAGGAAGAGAGAGGAAGAGAGAGGAAGAGAGAGGAAGAGAGAGGAAGAGAGATGAAGAGAGAGGAGACCAGAGCGTGGGCACACGAGCAGGGAGGGAGGCAGGCCAAGAGAAGAAAGAATGCACAAGCCAGAACAAGAGCAGAAAGGAAAGGCAGAGAGAAACGGCATCAGGTCATCAAGAACGGCGAGGGAAAATCGGAGAAGATAAATAGTGTCAGGGTGAGAAATGGAGAGTAAGGAGAGAAGCAGAGTCCTCAGGCTGGAGTGAGAGGTTAGACACCTCCAGGTTCCCTCTGTGATGCACCTGTGTTTGCTGCAGTGGACCTGCTCTCCCCTGCCTCCAGTCAATCACAAGGAGACAGGTGTGCTTTTTACCACAGCAGTCGATATCTGAGAGTCACCCATCGATCTTGACCAAGCACTCCCTCCAAATGTCGACATCCAAATGGCCCAATCCCCTGTGATCTCCCCTGACTGACTGATGAGGGACGGAGGGTGTTCCTTAGCTAACAGTCTTGAGAAGAAAAGAGAAAATAAATTATCAGTCAGGGGCGTAGGCTGCCTGTCTGTGAAAGAGGACGTGAACTGGAAAGAAGAACAGAGGAGAGTAGGAGAAGGGTTTGGTGTTCACTCTGTTTCAACAGCCATTAGGCAGGTACTGAGTCCACCTGGAAGTTACCCTCGCATGGGCTCGTTCCCCTTTCCTCTGTCACCCTGCCACCTCCTTCTGAGAGACAACACGTCTGAACTGTGAAGTGAGACAGACGCTAATCCCATCCCTGTTCAGGCGAGCGAGTGGACGACCAGTGGAGCAGTCCAGTGCTCCGGCCTTGACACAGGTCACATGGTCTGCACCCCCGTGTTTGTCCCTGCTCAACCCATCCATGACCGGGCCCTTGTCTCCTGCCTCCCACACAGCCTAACTAAGCTGATTACAGACACAGTGAGGAGCCTGGAGGCCCAGCCAATACCTCCCCAGTCACCCTAGAGGATTGGGAGGATCATGGCAGCCCTGCAGAGTGGACTCAGGGGTCTACTATGGAGACTCAGGGCTGATTATCAGAATAATGTGTGCTGCGGTCAAAATCAGCTGGAACACAAGTCTGTCGTTCCTTCACCTTTAAAAATCAAGTCAAAGGGGAAACAAGGGAAGAAACTGTTCTCTGCTTTGTAAACGTGGAGTCTTTACAGTCACTCAGTCACTCAGTCACTCATTCACTCATTCACGCAGCCCGAGTGAGACTCACGCTGCACAGAGTGTGAAGGAGAGACAATGATGTCCTGTGTCATTTCCTGGGGCACGCAGGGACGGCAAACAGCTGGCAGCCCAACCCCTGGTGAAGCTCACAGCATGTAGAGAGAGACGGAGAGGGAAAGAGAAGAGATGACAGATGAGAGAGGGAGCAGCAGGAGAGGGGGAGAAGTTCACAAGGTGGAAAAAAGGTGATAAAAACGAGGGAGGGAGGCCAAAGATAGAAGGAGGCAGGAATGGATAGAGAGGACCCATATGTACTGCAGGCATGTTATTGTCACCCTCTAGCTAAAACTACTGCTAACTAGACTACAGACTGCTCATGTCCACTGCGGTGTTATCTGTCTCTCTCCTCTTAAATTTCCCCTGGGATCCTTTAGTGTCTCATGTTAATTAACCTCCTCCCCTCACACCGGAGCCCTAGGCCAGGCCTGCGCTCTTGACTTTGGTTACTGTTCTGTGGAGGAAAGCACTCAAAGGTTGGGGGGCTGCGGGGGTGGGGGGTTGGGGGGTTGGGGGGTTGGGGGGGGCTGGGGGGGTGGGGGGTCGGGGAATGGGGGGTTGGGGGGCTGGGGGCGTGGGGGGTCGGGGGGCTGGGGGGTGGGGGGTCGGGGGCTGGGGGGATAGGGGCGTGGGGGGTCGGGGGGCTGGGGTGGTGGGGGGCTGGGGGGCTGCGGGCGTGGGGGACTGGGGGGTGGGGGGCTGTGTGGGGATAATAGTGGGTGATCTGATCACTCTTTTTCTCTTTCAAAGACACCAGGTGTGTTGGCTGCAGAGGTCACCGGAAACCAGTGGCAAGAAGTGTTTGCATGTATGTGTGTGTGTTTGTGTGTGCATGCATGTGCTCTGCGCTGTTCCTGTGAGTCATCCACAGCACCTCCCTGCAGGTTCCTCTCAGCTGTGATTACGAAGCCGTGATTATAAAACCCATATCCTCATTTTGAGCTAAATCGGCCTCATTTTCATCCAATCACAGGGACCATCAAAATGTAATGAAATATGAAAACGTGGTTGCTTTGTAAAAGAGAATGCCAGACCTTCGCCGCCCCGCCCCTGCGCTTCCCAATCCAGTCCTCCACCCTGGCCTCGTTCAAGCGGCCATGTGTGCTGTGAAGAAAACCCTCTCTTCTGAGGACGGTCATGACTTCCTTTTCACTCGCGTCTCCACGGAGCACACTCCGCAAAAAGGCACACACGGGGAGTCAGGTGGCTGAGCGGTTAGGGAATTGGGCTGGTAATCAGAAGGTTGCCGGTTCGATTCCCTGGCCGGCCCTTCACCTTACTTGCCTCAGGGGGGAATGTCCCCGTACTTACTGTAAGTCACTCTAGATAAGAGCGTCTGCTAAATGACTAAATGTAAATGTACACTGCCCCCGTCACAGTGTCAAGTAGTGCTTCGTCCGCTGAGGGCAAGACTCGACGACTCCAATGTGAGAGTATCTCAGCGTTCTCAACACAAACGGAACGCCCGGGAAGGACGCAGGACGCCGAAGACACCGTCCCTAATCACTCTCCGTTCCCTTGGCGCAGAGCCGCACGAGAGACGACAGAGAAGGCTGCATCACTGTTAGGAGAAGGTTCAAGTGTGTTTCTCTCTCCATTTGCATCAGGGCTGACGGTGGGGGTGAGGAACCAGCTGGTCTCGCTCTCACAGCCTGCCTGGAGATGAATAGCACTGGGTAAGATAAGTCATCATGGTACAACACCATCTCCATGGAAACTATGCAAACACGGCATTTCCGCGGAAACGAGATAAATGAACTTGATTTCTTATTTGTTTTCCACCCCCGGCTCCTGACCTCCTCAAGACTGACTTGCACCAAATCGGTCCATGGAGAAGAAAAATGACCAGTTTTTTTCATTGTTGGTATAAACACGTATGGATTTTCTAGGAGACTATTTGTCAATGTGTCTGTGTTTTCACGTCGTTAATGTGACTCTCTCGGGCCACCATGTCTTGTTGAACTTTGAGCTGCAAACTCCGTGGCCTGCGCCGCCTCTTTCAGGAAGTGTTAATGGAGGAAGAGAGTTGGTGCACCTGAAGGAGCACAGCAGCGGCGTGGAGCTGAATCACAAACATGATTGACCGTGAGCCAAATATAGCTGCCAAACAGTGCCCATACACTTCCTGTGTCACAGGCTGGGAGATGTACAACGTCAATTTAATCCTTTACCTCGAGCAACTGAAGACATGAGAATAAAAAGAGCAGGGGGGGGGGTCCAAGGAGAGGAAAGATGAAAAAGGAATGATAAAGGGAGATTCAGATGAATGCAAAGTCATAGATAGGGTGGGTGATGTAGAGTGAAAAGGGGAATGGCAAAGTTGAGAGAGGTATACACATACAAAGAAAAAGAAGAAGATGGAGAGATGCAGAGTGTGACTATAACAGTGTTGTGGCAGCCTAGGAAAACCTTCCTGGGTCAGCAGTCATTGAAGGCTGTCAGATAGAAAGCTGTGTATATGTGTGTGTTTGTATGTGAGTGTGTGCGTGCGTGAAGGCAGGGTAAGATAGAGAGGGGATTTGAGTGTGATTGAAAGTATGTGAGACAAAGATAGAAGGACAAAGAGAGAGAGAGAGAGAGAGAGAGAGAGAGAGAGAGAGAGAGAGAGAGAGAGAGAGAGAGAGAGAGAGAGAGTGTGAGAGAGAGAGAGAGAGAGAGAGAGAGAGTATAAATGTGTGCTTGTTTGTCGGAGTGAGGGAGTAAGCTAGTGAGAGAGAGACAGAGAGAATGAAATAGAGTGTGTGAGTGTGTGTGCATGTCTGCTGGGATAGTGTGTGTGTGAGGGGGGTTTAGTGAAGCATGTAATGGAGACCTGGTGTTCACAGTGTTAAGAATGATGACTCTCTACCACCCACCCACACCCCTTCCCTTCCCCTCTCTTCGTAACAGAGGATGGCTAGGATGAGGGAAGAGAGGAGGGAGCGGAGGCAATGCTTGTGTTATATAAAATCCCCCAAAACTGTATTTTTGCAGAAGTTTTTGGCACACTGTTGGATTTGAAATCATTCCAAATGCATTATTTGCAATCATTCGAAACGGCTTAAGGAAAGTGTGCCTCAAATTCCATCTTGTTGCAGCTCTGTCACGGCTCAAACTCATTCAGGCCTCCTCCTCCTCCTCTCCACCCATCAACTCCCTCTCCTGTCAAAACCCCTCTGAGTCCCCTAAATGGCGAGGATAACCAAATCAGCATTAGCCACGCCTTGTGATTCCCGCCTGCAATGTCTACTACCCCTGCGTCAGACTGTGTGAGGTCCAGCACCACATATCCCCAGGCCTGGCCAGTAGTGTCGGGACATCAGGGCCATGGAGCTGCACTCGGGCTGGACCTCCTAGGCATGCAAGGCTCCATGGGAGATGGAGAAGCAGAATAGAACTGAGCGTGGCAAAGAGACAGGGAGGAGAGAGGAGAGAGTTAGAGGAGACAGGGAGGAGAGAGGAGAGAGTTAGAGGAGACAGGGAGGAGAGAGGAGAGAGTTAGAGGAGACAGGGAGGAGAGAGTTAGAGGAGACAGGGAGGAGAGAGTAAAAGGCTTCCCAGCCTTCCATTTTCCAAACCCACAGTTCAATGGGTATTTGAGAATTAACCAGAAACGCGCAAGAGGCATTTTTTTTCTTTTTTCTGAAAGGTCAATTTCTCAGGGTCATCCGCTCAAACAGTTCTCTAATGTGTTGCCTTCCAGAACTTTGTCTTGCCTGACGATGGGAACGTGACCCTGGGGTGATGCTATGAGACATCACCTTAGTGTGATCAATAGTGTCTGCCTGTCCTAACTCCGGCTCCATGGAGAAGTGACCCTGAGCTACCTGTGCTTTAAACCGCAAATGAGATCTATTCAGCCTTAAGCCCAGGGGATAATCTAACCTCCACCATTCATAGCGCAATTTTCATCTACTGTACATTAAAAAAGGTTTCAGCTGATTAAACAGTGTAGTCATTTGTATTTCTATTCCTGTCCAGACTCTCCACCCCTGCTCTGCTCATCACAACAAAAGACTCTATGAAAATTATATGAGGTCTTAAAAGTTGGTCATTTCCAAAACTAAATCTCTCTGAAAGTCATTTGAAGTAAAGTGCCGACAATACAATATTCACTCGCGGACCACAGCGTAATGCTGACAGCGTGACCAGGAAGTGCACTAACAATATAGATAAACCTATAATCTGCATCCCCCTAATGTTTCCATGATGCCTGTCATATAACTGGCCTGATAGTGAGGGACACATAACCACAACAAGGACCAGGTCTAACTTTAAATAAATAATCCCATCCGCTGTGATAAAGATATGGCCAGCGTCAGGGGAGAGGAGGGTGGGAGGGTGGGAGGGTGGGAGAGGGAGAGGGAGAGGGGGAGGGAGGGAGGGAGGGAGGGAGGGAGGGAGGGAGGGAGGGAGGGAGGGAGGGAGGGAGGGAGGGAGGGAGGGAGGGAGGGAGGGAGGGAGGGAGGGAGGGAGGGAGGGAGGGAGGGAGGGAGGGAGGGAGGGAGGGAGGGAGGGAGGGAGGGAGGGAGGGAGGGAGGGAGGGAGGGAGGGAGGGAGGGAGGGAGGGAGGGAGGGTGTCTCCTGCTGGTAGGGAACATCCAGCTGACAGAAGCTCCAGTGAGGCCAGTGCAAGGCTGTAAGAACTCATGGCACTCATAATCTAGCAGGTTCTCTCTTATCTGATTATCAATGCAGGGTTAAAGAGGATTTGGGAGCTGCTGCCTAAATGCAAGGCTGTGCTGATTAGGTGGCCCGGTGGAAAGGGTTACGCAAGCCAGGACCTGAAGGAGGAGAGAGCTGTACTCTACCTAAATGACTAGCTGGCCTGGTGTAATACCGGATAAAGACACTAAGGCACTAGATCTAATATACAGGGAGGCCTAGGCTTTTGTGGGGTATATAGGGTTTGTCTCATTCGTAAACTTCCTAACAATTATTATAAAAGCGGTTGAATGAGACCTGGGGGGGTTTTTTACCACGTTTTTGGGAGTTTGTGGGAGAGCATGGGTTTAGGAAAGAATACATCTCAGAAAAAAAGACTAGTAATACATGATAACAGAACCACAAACACAGTCAAATCCCCGTTCAGGAAAAAATAAAATATCCTGGCCAGAGTGGTACAGACAGCCAGGGCTTTCATGACATAAGCAAAAGTGAAGTAGCTAAGAATCCATTTGTGCAACAAGCTGAAAGGCTTCTCTCAAAAATGCCGATGCCTATCGATCGTCCTTCTAAGGACGGACCACATTTCATGCAGAGATGAAAGGATAGTAATGAAAGTCGGGTACACCTGCTTCATGGGGCAGACTTAAATAGAGAGAGAGAGAGAGAGAGAGAGAGAGAGAGAGAGAGAGAGAGAGAGAGAGAGAGAGAGAGAGAGAGAGAGAGAGAGAGAGAGAGGCATTGACTTGCTGACTGAAGCCCTTTCTCTCTCTCTCTCTCTCTCTAATACAGGACCACACACAAGCACACTCACCCATCAACACAATGAGAGCCTTTTACGCCATCCAGACATGTAAAAAAAAAACAGTCAGCATACAGTCCTGAAGATGACACATCCATCCAATTGTTCAAACATTCATGTATTCAGACTGATTAGATATTACAAGACAGTGTGTGCAGGAGAGACCCTGTGATGCTTGTTGTAGTGCACAGACACTGCTACACCAGACACGATCATCTATCAGGAGCCCACAGACTTTGACTGCTTCCCTTCTCTAGGCCTGAAGCGTGGGAGGGCAAAATAGCAGCAGTGACTGTGGCTGTGCCCAAGCCTTGGCATACCCACTTAGAGCAGCTTATTAGATAAAGAGGAGAGTAATGGTTCGGATCCACATTAAGACCAAATACAGATCTGGACATTGCTCATGTGTGGAGAAAAGAAAACGCTACTTGAAATGTCTGGGAGGAGAGCCATTGATCTCTCTGAAAGCTTCTGAATTGCTCAGATGGGTTCGTAGGGGTCCAAATGAGAAAAGAGACCAATAAACTGAAACTTCTTGATGAATAACACAACTTCTGAGAATTCCAACTCTAACATGCTCGCCATGGCTTTTGTACAGTGTGTAAACTTTCTCAAATAAATTGCTGTTACAGACGATCCACCAGAGCACTAGGTAAGTATCGATGCTGCGAGTCATAATATGAATTTACAACGTGGGAAACATGGTCCTAACTCAGGTAGGTTCATTCTGAGCCTCCCACTAAATCACCAATGGGTGGGTACAAGGTGATGCCAGGATATTTACGGCCCGTTTTTCGAACATCATTCATTTTCCAAAAGCACACATAAATAAACACTAAAAACGGTGTCTCATCAAAAAAAATTCTCTTCTCAGACAAATAATCCTATCGTTCAGGTCAGATAGACACGTATGCATAAACCAACAGGCTATTACACAGTAACACAATCACAGGTTCATCAATAAATCCTCGAATTAATAGCTTTAAACAAGTGTGTGATGTCTGCAGTGTGCTGGATGCTAAAAGAGGTGTATCTATGATATTAAATGAAGTGGACAAGGTCCAACCGCTGAAAACAATCCCATAAATGTAGGACGTTGCTTGCTGTTGAAGTGCATGTGTCATGTTTACAGCCACTGGCATGACTCATCCTGAGAGCGCTGGTGCATTGCTCCCTGTCTGGGGCAACATGGGTCTCAAGGTTCATTTCTGCAATCCCGGTTGGCACGGATACGTATGGAACAGCAGACAAGAGACATCCTGCAGAGGACACCTTGTAAGAACCCAAGGCAAGCATCTGAGATTTAGATGATGATGTAGCCGTTTGTCTTGTATCATTTAGCTGGACATGATATTGTGTTGTCCAAGCTGTGGTTAAGCTATTGGAGTCTCAGACAGATCCCGCCGCGAGGGGCAGGTTTTAATTTTCTGGAGGGAGACGCTTCCCAGCTGTTCAGCAATATCCCTTTAACCCTTGAGCCAACCAACTCACTTAATACAAGTCCAGTGCCTTTGCAATTTCACAACATAAAGCTCGATTAGATTTCACTGTAAAGCTGCCAGTTTTTTTTTTTTTTATGACATCTGTGAAGAGGAGACTTTTGTTGTTTGGACTACGCTGACGTAAAAATACACTATTTATGTTTGTATTTTCAGTCTGAAGTACTGAGATTAGTTTTTGTTTGTTCTTGTGTCTGAGAGACTCAGGACACAAGGCTTGTAAGGACATGCACCTCCTACTCATAAGTTCACCTATGTCAGACAGCATTGCACCTTCTGAACATACCTCAGATTGATGCTATATCACAAGAGAGACTATTTATAGGTCTGTGTACTGCTCTCTCTCACCAGGTAGAACAGCAAGCCCCAATCCTAACCCCTCTCTCATTATCTCTCTCTCTCTCTCTCTCTCTCTCTCTCTCTCTCTCTCTCTCTCTCTCTCTCTCTCTCTCTCTCTCTCTCTCTCTCTCTCTCTCTCTCTGCCTCTGCCTCTGTCTCCCTCCATAAACAGTGAGGCAGCACTACAGCTGAGTACCATACTGAAGCTCAGTGGGGACCCTGCATTAGAGAATATCCTTCCTCTTTTGACCATGACATTCATTATTCAACAGATAGGTTTGCAAAGACCAGGGCATGCTGAGGCATCACTAAAATGTGCTGTCTCTCAATCCTTCTGTCTCCCTCTCTCTTTTCTCTTCATATTTTACGGATAGGCACCCTGTCCAGGACCCCTCTCTATCCCTTTCTTCATCCATATGTTAATTGCAACCCCTCAACTTGTTTTGATCTATTCTTATTCCAGTCCTTGTTTCTGTCCGATACTATCCCTACACACTTTCTGAGTTGTTATTGATATTGTTGATGCTTGTAATACTAGCTTCATTGGCTGTAAATATCGGACCTCACATACTAAACCTTTGTGTACGTGGTGAGAGTTGGCGCAAATAAGTATGCAAAGGGATATGATATCCACAATCCCTCTGAGCAACCTAACACCACAGTGGGAACAGAGAGGAGGAAAGGGAGAGAGAACGAAAGAAAGTGAGAGAGACAGAGAGAGAGAGAGAGACAGATAGAGAGAGAGAGAGAGAGAGAGAGAGAGAGAGAGAGAGAGAGAGAGAGAGAGAGAGAGAGAGAGAGAGAGAGAGAGAGAGAGAGAGAGAGAGAGAGAGAGAGGAGAGAGAGAGAGAGAGAGAGAGAGAGAGAGAGAGAGAGAGAGAGAGAGAGAGAGAGAGAGAGAGAGAGAGAGAGAGAGAGAGAGAGAGAGAGAGAGAGAGAGAGAGAGAGAGAGAGAGAGAGAGAGAGAGAGAGAGAGAGAGAGAGAGAGAGAGAAGACAGAGGAAGAAAGAAAGAGAAAGAAAGACAGAGTTTGTGATGAATTTGAAAAAAGGTTGGGATTACATCATAAAGTAGAAAGCACTGGGGTGTGTAAGCGACGAGTAGTGACATTCTCTTGAACTCGGGTCAGTGTCCGTACTGGTAGAAGTTTCCCCGACAACACACCGCCTGCCTGCATGCCTGGAGAACAGTTCCTTTCTAGAAGTGTTCTCAGTTGAGCCCTTAACCCTGGATATGATCACAGGCCTCAACGTTGGCCATTAGAGTCACGTTCAAGATCCCCTTCAGGAGCACTCAACAGAATGTCAATGTAATTTGATTTTCGAAGGGATTTCCCTGTGAAGTTGCATAGGCTTCCCTCAACCGTATAATGAACAGGTCAGCAACATTCAAACACCTCTGGACAGGAGATCAATTGCTGATTTAAATCACGGTAAATATCACCGGCATCATGGCATATTAAATGACTCTCCAAATGCCAGAGGAGGTGTCCTTAAAGGAAGACCTGGCTGACACGTATCCTTATCTGATTCATGTGAAATACATCTTCTCTGGTTGGATGTGAATGCTTTCCCTGAGCTAAGGTGGATCCTCGCAAGAAGCAAATTACCATTTCATTTAGAAAATGCTGTCTGACCGTGCAGAGCTTATCAAGGCATAACTGAGACAGTGAAGGAAGAGGGAGCACAGTGGAAGTGACAGTCTATGTGCTGTGAGCCTGTGCTCCGGTGAGCCTGTGTGCCAGTTTGATGCATAGTGCAGGCAGTGTCATTACCATCTTTCTGCTGTTTTCCCTCCAAAGGCCTGCGTCATAAATAAGACCAGAGGCTCCGGGGGGCTGAAATCAAATCGCACGTGATTCCCAACCTGTCCCAGCTATGGGAAAGCCTCCATCGCAAGACAGATGACGTCGCTTTGGGGGGGGGGGGGGGGGGAACGGGGGGTGGGGATGGGGTGACCAGACCACAATGATGTGGCTCCCATGCCCCTCGAACGCAGTGGTCGTCAACTGTCCTCAGATAGCACAAGTCATTCTTCCCTTCCTGGTTGAGGGCAAGCCTTGCGTCTGTCCCCCGTCTCCCAGCAGGACAATGTGTTTATGACCCCTCTCCCTCAGACGTGAAATACGAGCCCAAGTTCAGAGATGGAAGCAGTACTGGGAAGACACCGTAAATTACCCGTGATTGGATTTCACCAAAGCCAGCCTGCCTAATGGATCACTGGGATGCAGGGGGCAAACAAGAGGAACCCAGGCTGTAGACCCAACTCGACGTGGGCCAGCTGGTTACCACGGTTACCGTGGTATTATTGCATCGTGGCGATAACCAAACCCATGGGGGATACCCAAAGCCAGCAGAGTCACCTTGTGAGAGGGGAACAAAGCGTTGGGAAAACACTGAAAGGTTCCTGTGATGATGAAGCCTACATCACTCACATCACTAACAATGCTTAAAGCCCCGCAGAGAACACAAGACCAGCGCTTGTATGGAAAAGAACAGTATGAGTTTAGAAGAAGGTTCTCTTCTATGTTTCTGACTTGGGTCTACCTGTCTGCCATCTCTTGCCAGTGTATTGACTGTCAGAGAGAAGAGGAGGATTCCAGACAAAGACAGAAGCTTCACCCTTCACTCACTGACACAGACTGACATGTTCTGTTGTAGAGATACAGCCTGTCAAATGTCAGAGCGTGACTTGCCCCTGCGTAACATCTTCCATAACTCTACACAGTAGATTCAAACACTGGAACTGGTGTACTGAACACTGCCTCACTGCCCTGGTTGTAACTTTTTGTCAGTTCCGACACCTTCCCCCTCTACGTAAAGCTCTCCTCTCTCATTTATCTATGTCTACTCTCTGAGTCCACTGCACCCAATATGCTTGCTGCTCCTTGTTGAGATATACATCAGAGCTGACATTTCAACCTGTACTTCTTTACTTCTCCCCTCTTTTTTCCCACTGCTAGAGCCAACAATCCCACAGAGACCCATGTTGTCTGCTGTATCTAACTCAACTTTTACCACTGCTGCCTGGGAGAGGAATGAAAAACTGAAAGAATGCCTTAAAAATACCTGATGTGAATATATTATCGATCCATTCAGCCTTCACACAACCACTACCATCTTGTGTTTTTGTTTTGTCATGAATAGAACAAGTCTAATGTTTTCACATGGGTCTGCTGTTCATGGAAACAGAGACGGGGGGGGGGGGGGGGGGGGGGTGCTGTTAGTGTAAGGATGAAACACTGCTGACAGAAAATACAGACTTGTCTTTTTTTGGTTTGTCGCACATCTCGCCTCCCACTTACCTTTGCAGCCACGGAGGAGCCGGGTTTTTCCAGGAGATCCCACAGTTTCTTCCTCTTGTCTGGGCAGCAGGTGTTATCAAACTCCGTCTCTCCCTCCCTCTCCCTCAGCGTCTCTGCTTCTCTCCTCAGCTCCTCGTTCATCTGCTCCTTCTTCTGGTGGTAGCGCGCCTGGCAGCACGACTCCAGGTAGATCTCGTCGATGCCCCAGTAGTCCAGCTCCTGGCCGAACGACAACGCGCACATCTCCTCCATCATGTGCAGCTTGCCCGTGCGGTAGAAGTTGAGGATGGAGGTGAAGGCTCCAGGGTGGCGGTCGAAGAAGTACTCGTTCTCGTTCAGGCTGTAGTCGTCGCACACTTCCATCAGGGACTCGTGGGTGTTGCAGTCCCGGAGCTTGCCCAGGCGTGTTCTGGGGAGGCGGTCCAGGGTCCGCCACAGCACCTCGTGGTTCAACCCTCCCACGTTGATACGGACCCTTCGCGAGTGGGCTTTGGTGCGGATGATGTCGATAGGCTCTGGGGGGAGGGAAGGGCTGATCCGTGGGGCGATGGGCTTGGGCCCTCCTGGTCCAACCTTCTCAGCCATAGTGTGGTGGAGAACAGGGGGACAGGGAAAAAGCTCACCCGAGAAGATTTGAAATGAAACTAAAAGAAGAAAATAGAAAAATGCTAAAATAACCTAATTATGTTGGATCCTCCTTAGATGAGTCCCTCCATAGCTGAAAAGAGAGAAGAGAGATTTGTTTTTTTTAGATGAAGCTGAGACCTTGTGGAGAACACTTGATCAGGTTTTGTACTAATATCAACAAGGAATATGATATCACTCTCAGCACAGTTAATGCAGTGCACTTCACAGATACATGCAGAACATTTGTGCTTAGCTGACAGATGTACCTGTTACCACTATTATTCTGATTCAAGAACATCATGAGATTAACCACTCATTTAGAAAGCTGTGAAACAAAGTAATATCAATTTGTATTTTGCAACATTAGTTTGGTCCTGACCAAAAATACTGATAAAAATCTGCAACGTAGTTGGCCGACCGCCTTTCGGCATTTTCCCCTGAAACAGGACGTTGCTAATGGTAGCTTATTTATTTAGTAAATTCCATCTACAGGGAAGCTCATTTTATGTTTTACCATATTTCGAGCTTGGTTCACGTAATGTTAAAGAAGCAGTTTATCTTTTTCAATTTCTTTTTCCATTCAGAGTGCATTTACCTACAGTTTACACTTGTATTATCTCGCTGCCACATCCAATCTAAATCGATATCGTTCTCTTCTAGCTGGTCAAGGTTAGGGTTCGAAGACGCTATTATGGCTATTAAGCTGGCCAAATGGATATGGGACCTAATTTCCAATAACTTTCGTCCACTCAGTTAAAACCATGGTTTGATATTCCATCATCTCCTTTCAAAAATTGTCAAATGGCATTTTTGTTCAATTGATTTTCAATTAGGCTATTCATGCAAACAGGCTACCTTCCTGAGCGTGTTGCTTAAGATGCAACAGTTTCCTATTATATCGCAGTTCCTTAAAATGTGTCATATCTGCTGCCT